>NC_085863.1:53037312-53224812 GCF_034702125.1 Engraulis encrasicolus
CAGTTGCCCCGAGGCAATTTTCCTTGTTTAATAACCCTCTTTCCATTCAAAGCACCGGCAACCTTTTAAACCCTTTTGGAAATGGTCAAAGATCGACAACGTGATGTCTTGCCGGTAGTGCAAAGATTCAAATAACACAAGCATTTGAGATTTCTGATATCGAGGTGAGAAAACATGAGATGAAAACATGCTAAATTAAGGTTGAGGCTGAAAGCATGGCTGCCTGCATGCATTAGACAAAGACAAAGACAAAGGCCACACTGGCAACACTGAAGCACAGGATCCCACCTGTCACTAGAGGTTATAATGGGGTCATATGGAGATGTGGAAAGGGTGTGTGTGTGTGTGTGTGTGTGTGTGTGTGTGTGTGTGTGTGTGTGTGTGTGTGTGTGTGTGTGTGTGTGTGTGTGTGTGTGTGTGTGTGTGTGTGTGTGTGTGTGTGTGTGTGTACAAATGCTCAGACAGACAAAGACAAACATCAGAACATGCACAAAAGTAGAGCAGAGGAGTAGAACGGAGGAGTGGAGAGGATAGGAGTGCAGCGGAGGAGTGGAGGAGTGGAGCGGAGGAGAGAACAAGGAGGTGGATCAATGACAAAAACAGATGAGTATATTACGCTCAAGCTTGGATCAGAATCTAAACTCATAAAAGAAAAGATGATGAAGTTCCCAATAAGATTTTTACAAGACTTGACTAATATTTGAAATCTAACATTTTTAAGTGCTACACTGGAAGTATTTGTCATTTTCCTCTGAGTGTAATGGAACGTCGACGACAGCATCAGCTGACAAGCCCCTGATTAAAATCCTTTCTGGTCGTCGCCAAAGAATGGGACATGTGTAAAGACATTTATCCCCTACCCTGGGCATTAACACTGCTTTTGTACAACTGCCAAAATGCCAGCAGAAATGATTGGGGCAGCATGGTTGTATTGTAATGTGTTATAATGTGGTGGCGGTGGTGGTGGTGGGAGTGACAGGAGCATTAGCAGGCACAGTGGGTGGCCATCATGTATGAGAGCCTGGAGGTGGGATAGGGATGGAGATGGGGATGGGGATGGGGAGGGTAGCATGCAGTGTAGCGCAGTGCAGTGCGGTGCGGTGCAGAGCTGAGCAGTACTTACAGTAGAACCCCACAGCTTCAGAGGCAGAGGAAGGAAGGAGAGGTTGGAGAAAAGAAGGAGGGTAAGGAGAGAAGAATTACATAGACCTAGGCAGCATAGACCTCCTTAGACCACCAGAGCTCGACCCATTATTGGCAAGAAATGGATCAGGCTTGCAGTTTAGCTTCAGCCTACCGTATGTGCTTCGCATTAGATTAAAACACCACCCGTCTCTCTGTTGCACGCATGCACTCACGCACACACACAGTCTTAACTGCATTGAACTAAACCAAACATGCACTGCACAACACTGAAGGACACCTTTGGGGCCACAGAATGCCCAGAAACACACCCAGACAGACGCCAGTGACAGACTGCGAATGAGGGCCGAGCTACTTCAGACGCCATTTAAGAAACACTTAAAAGTGCAGTTTGCCTAATCTGCTCTTAATGGAATTTCAACAGGGATTAGGAAGGATTAGGCATCACTTTTTTCTTCACTCTATCTCTGTCTCTCGCACACACACAAATGAGCGCGCACGCACACGCACTCATGCACACATACACGTACACACACACGTACACTCACACCAACACTCGCATGTGCACACACACACACACACACGTATCTCTGTGTTTGTGTGTCTCTATGCGTGTGTGTGTGTGTGTGTGGCTGTAGGTGTGGTACTATAAAGCCCCACAAAAAGCAATAGTGGCATAGCAACGTGGCGGACATGAAAAAAGGGGAGAGGGAGACAAACCCTGGGATGATTAATCTGCTCCCCTCCCGGGACAAAGTGAGGGGGCCTGGGAAGGACAGGGTATTGAGTATTCATTTAATGGGCTGTGGGGGCGTGTGTGTGTGGGCATATGCCCCTGCACGTGTGTGTGTGTGTGTGTGTGTGTGTGTGTGTGTGTGTGTGTGTGTGTGTGTGTGTGTGTGTGTGTGTGTGTGTGTGTGTGTGTGTGTGTGTGTGTGTGTGTGTGTGTGTGATAGATGGGGCTGCGATTTGCTCCTCTGACTGCTGAATGACTTATCACCGAAGGAGATAAATCAAAACTATATTCTCGCACTAAACGCACTGCCACACGGCCACAAAAACAGACACACTAGTGTGTACAGCACACGCACACACACAAAATATATAAAGTGATGCACACAAACACGAAAACCACAGGGAAACCTGCAGGCAGTGCTTGTGGTGTCATAACCGTCTCTGATATACGTTTTACGAGGCTGCTGTAATTGCTAGGCGTTTCATGCCACTTGTATGGATATAATTCTATTTCATGTGAGCGGCTCCTTGAAGTCTAAATGGATGGGCTGGGCTGGGCTGGACTAGACTGGAGTGGAGTATAGCAGCAGGGGAATAAAAAGCACAGGGCTACTTTGGCTGCTTTCATGATAAAGAACTGAGGGTAGGAGAGAGGAGAGGAGAGGAGAGGAGAGGAGATGAGAGAAGAGGAGAGGAGAGGAGAGGAGAGGAGAGGAGAGGAGAGGAGAGGAGAGGAGAGGAGAGGAGAGGAGAGGAGAGGAGAGGGGATGAGAGGAGAGGAGAGGGGATGAGAGGAGAGGAGAGGAGAGGGGAGGAGAGGAGAGGAGAGGAGAGGAGAGGAGAGGAGAGGAGAGGAAAGGAGAGGAGAGGAGAGGAGAGGAGAGGAGAGAACATAAGGAGAGAGAAGAGAAGAGAAGAGAGGAGAGGAGAGGAGGACAGAAGGGGAGAGGAAAGCAAAGGAAAGGAGAGGAGAGGAGAGGACATGAGGAGAGGAGAGGAGAGGAGAGGAGAGGAGAAGAGAAGAGAAGAGAGGAGAGGAGAGGAGAGGAGAGGAGAGGAGAGGAGAGGGCAGTAATGTATGCATCTCGGGGCCAGCCAGCAGATTGCACAGGTCAGCACTACCTGACCGCTCTGCTCCAAACTCAGCCCACTCGGCTTTTAAAGTGTATAAATATTAAACTCGCGTCGGAAGAGGCTGGCATGCCACCCCACAATATTTGGACTCCATGTACACAAACACAAACACAAACTGAAGAGGAAACACGAACATACAGAGTAAAGCTAGGAGACATGGGAAATGGCCTAATTATTTGTTTGAAGTATCCCTACTGAAGTCCCCACCCTTGCATACGAATGGACATTCACAAATGGACAGTCACTCATGATTGACACAAAACAAAATGGGTTCCTTGAGTTTGCTTCACTGATATGCCACTATGTTGGCTATTGGAAATTACAAGGCAACAAACAAGCAGATACTCAATGGTTAGCACAGAAGAAATCAAACCTTATGGGTACCGCCTCTCCATGCTTTTCCCATCTTGATTTCCTTCAGAATATTTCTGCCCTCTTGCTATAATATCATATGCTATGGCTGCTTCTCTATGCCTGTCCCACCTGATGAATTATCATAATGCTACAGCAGCAAGTTCCCAAACTGGGGGTCACGGAGGTACTGCAGGGGTGTCGTGAACAGAAGGGACTACTTGCATAAAACCTTGAATATATGCTTTTATAACCCTTCCATACATTGTTATTAACAATATTCACTTCAATTGGTAAGGCGTTTATGTGTTTACCTGTCCTGTTATTTACATGAAAGTTTAGCAAAAAAATGTTTTGCACTGGGAAAATGGGAGGTGGGGAAGGTGGTCGCAAAAATGATCTTGGGTCCAAAAGGGGTCCCAGCAGAAAAAATTGGGGACCCCTGTGCTACAGTGGAGCACGTCTTCTGTGCGTCTGTCACTCCTGATCAATTGGGATACTGTATGCAACAGAATAAGAGGTTTTATGCGTATAAGAGGTCTTCTGAGGTCTTGCGTGTGTGTGTGTGTCTCACCTGTGGGGTTGGAGAAGTCGAGTACGCTGGTGGCGGGCTGCAGCAGGTCGGGGCTGGAGGAGGACAGGCTGCCAGGGATGGGCATGATGGCCAGGCTGTGGCGCGCCTGCTTGGTGCCCACGATGCTGTCGTCCTGGGACTGGCCCACGCCACCATCACTACAGTACACCATACAGAATACACACACGCAGACGCACACACACGCATGCACACGCACGCACAAACATGCATGCATGCACGCACACACACGTGGATACGCGCACACACACACACACGGACACACACAGACGTGGACACACACACAAAAGAAACAAAAACACACATTGTTAGTGACCAGGGAAAAAATCTTGAACATTAGGAAATGCAACTCATTCGTTGAATCCTTAAAACAATGGTAATGGTTCCAAAATCACATTACAATTCACAAATGGGCACATAAGCATGGAAACAAACCATATTTAGGCACAGTAATGGTAAAAGGGATATACACAAGCAAGCAAATGCATCTACCGGCTCCATCATCACAAAAACCCTCTCAACCACACACAGAAACACACAAAAACACAAGCAAAATGGAGTGTTAGTTTCTGGGATGGTCATGATGACAAGATGGTGTTAGAAGATGGAACACAACGATCGCGGCTGACTTTCAGCATGCGGTCTGAGAGCTGGGAGAGGGAACGAGAGAGAGAGAGCGAGAGCAAGAGCGAGAGAGACAGCGAGAGAGAATTCTCCTAAGACTGTACTGTGGACTGGAAGCGAGACCAAACAACGAGAAACACAACAAGAACAGAAAGTGCACAAGGCAGGCGTGATGCTCTCACAAGATTTGGTTCACATGGCGACATGAAGAAACAAGCGCTTACTTGGGTCACAGTATGTGTGTGAGTGTGTATTACAGTAGGTATGAGAAGAATGTATTACAGTGGCCTAAATACCTACATAACATTAGTAGCAGTTAAAATGATGTGGCATTTGTATATTTGCATGCACACCATTTACAACTATGACTAGTTACGTCATGCAACACCGTGTTTGGTGTTTGTGTGTGTGTGTGTGTGTGTGTGTGTGTGTGTGTGTGTGTGTGTGTGTGTGTGCCCGCGCACGCATCAGGTATGACGACTTAGGGTGGCCTACATAACCTACATAACATGAAATAGTTAAAAATGATGTACCATTTAATAGTTGGTATACATTTGCATCAAGTCATGACATTAACAACTCCACCAACCAAAACTCTTGTCTGTTCATTTGACTTTCTGTCTACTCATTCCAACTACCCGTCTCCCTCCCCTCTTACTCATTCCCCTCCTCTCTGTCTGACGCATATGCAGCCACTCTTGGTGGTCCTGTCCTTCAGAGTGTGTGATGGAGCGTGTCCACGTGTGCACATGCCAGGCTGTGATGTAATGGGATTAGGGGGCCTGAGCAGAGCACTCAAACACACTCAGGGGCCTCATGCCACTACTGGGGGCCCCGCATCAATTAACCCTTTGTCAACCCCCCCATCTTCCTAATTTCATGACATGTCCATTTCTATACTACCGCTGATCTAATTGTGTGTGTGTGCATACGTGCCTGCCTGCATGTGTCTATGACTGTGAGTGAGGTGTGTGTGTGCAGTGTGTGCATGTGTGCGTGCGTGTGTGCGCTCTTTTGCGATGGGAACGTGTGGGTAGTGGAGAGTATGAGGAGAATGGAGTGGAGTGGTGATGCTGGAAGGTGTGCAGCAGGCGTCTGGCTCTTACCCAAACAGTCCCCTTTAGTGAGGGCCAGGCGGACACAGAGACAGAGAAACCAGGTTATACAGTGCAGTACACAGCAGCAGCCACAGCAGCTCGCACATAGCAACCGCACATACAGCGTGATAGGGATTCAGTTGACAAGGCAACAGGGCAGCAAGACTCAAATACACACACACACACACGCGCGTGCGCGCACAGACACGCACACACACAAACACACACGCACATGGGCTCGCACTCATACACGCATAAAAATACACATTCACAACCAAGCCTCTAAGCATCCTCCCAGTCAGTATCCGTGGAGCACTCTAGTGCCCTTTTAAAATTCACAGCTATTATTCACAGCTAGTTAAATGAACACAAGATATCCAGCAAAGTGTGCAGAGTATACACACACGGATGCTGTGCACTGGTGAATATATTTGTGAGTGTGTGTGTGTGTACTCAGTATGGGCAGAAATATTCTAATAAGGCATGAGAGAAATATACTATTGCTGCACTGAGGCAACAACAGGCCTCTTAATGCTCGGCCAAACCCTGCAGCGTGGCGAGTGAGCATTCTCCTCCGACTATTAAATTATTCTGCAATAAATAGGAAGTGTGGGGGTAAACCTGCCAGTGTGGGGAGCACAGTACAGCACTGCACGCATCATAGAGCAGGCCTGCTTTGGGGAGACTGATGGGTCACCAGGTTTAGAAAGCGGAAAACAGCTCCTGTGGGTTACAGGGAGACTCCTGGTTGTTATAATGTCTCTCAGTGGGCGCCGACTAGCTGTGCCGAGCCAGGAGGGCCCAGAGATTTATCCTTTTGGCAGTAGTAGTAGTATCAGAAAGACATTTCCTTGTTGCCATTGCAACGCAACAGAAATTGCATTATATCTGTCTTTTGTTTACGCCTGAGTACTACAGTACCATAAGGGGCTTCTAAGTCTGTGTGTCTTGGATAGGAGATCGTTTCTCAGTCAGTTTATGACCATCATAGGGAAAACCATACTCAAGCACACGAAAAGACATTTAAAGTTCATACATGGCACGAAGAGATTTCAAAACCGACTCCACACAGACACTTCGCTCCGCTAACTGAAGCCGAAGACGGGCGTAGTAGTAGTAGTACCTGAACGGTTTGGGCGGCAGGATGCTGAAGCGTGTCTTCTCCAGCATCTTGCGGATCTTGTTGCGTCCGCCGGAGACGGTGTTGGCCTTCAACTTCTTGTGGCTCTTCTCGGTGGGGAACTCCATGTCGCCCGGCAGGTCGGGAATGGAGAAGCGGTTGCCCTTCTTCTCCTGGATCTTGGGGATGTGTGGGCCGCCGTTCTTCTTCTCGTGGATCATGCGGCCCAGGAGCTCCTTAAAGACTGAGGTGGAGAGAGGACGGACGGAGAGAGAGAGAGAGAGAGAGAGAGAGAGAGAGAGAGAGAGAGAGAGAGAGAGAGAGAGAGAGAGAGAGAGAGAGGCCATCACAGATAAAAGTAAGTTGGGAGACACAGAGAGGATGACAGAGAAACAGCCAGAGTAGACAGAGAAAAATAGGGAAAGAGGAAATGAATAAAAGGAAAGGTAGAGAGAAGGGGATGGGGGGAGAGAGAGAGAGAGAGAGAGAGAGAGAGAGAGAGAGAGAGAGAGAGAGAGAGAGAGAGAGAGAGAGAGAGAGAGAGAGAGAGAGAATGATTAGCAAGATGTTAATCAAGCATTATATATTTTAATCAAAAGATGCTGATACATGGGCAATCATTTTGAGCCATGTTGCCGGGAAACAACATGACAGCTTCCTGCTGTTCTGATGGGCTAGTTCCAGTGAAAGGTTGCCGGCTGAATGATGATTCCATCTCTCCAGATAAAAAAAAAGAAAATACGCGGCCAAATAGCCACAGGAAAGAAGAGTAACAACATCTGCTATTAGTGCGCTCCCTGGCAGCACCACTAGAAAAAAAAACACACAGCATTTGTTTATCATCATCGCCTTAAGTGATGTCGATTTGACCTTCCTTACCAAATATATTGGTCTTGACGGTGAGGGAGAGGTGTGTGTTGTTCCTCAAGATGTCCATGGCCTTTGTGTAGGAGATGTTCTCAAAGTTCTGTCCATTGATCTCCATTATCTGCAACAAATGAAGTGCACATTTACATTCACAGTGTAACTCGACACAGCCCACTGCCTCGACTTCATTTCTCCCAGAGGTTATGATATAAAACCAAGGACACCGGCAACCCCATTAAGTGCAATGTACATGCAATATAATATGAATTATGGCAATATTATATGAATACATTACAGTAGCAATGCATTAATGTACAAGAATATAAAGCTGTACAGGAAAAAAGAACCTGAGGCTAAGATCAATAAACATCTAGTACAAAACAAAACTCAATTACATAAAAGGATATATATTGTAAAACTATTGCCATGAGTCAGAAGGGATAAATAAATTGGCCACACTGAATGAAAAAAATCAAATATACACTGCAAATTCAAGCAAGGTCTGCCATGCATGACTGGGCCCTAACTACTGCTCTGCTTGTTAGGCAAAAGTGACCGATACCGCATGTTGATACACAGTGGAGTAAATGTAATCAAATATATAAATTCAAACACAGTCCACAATGCATCACAGGCAAGGTGTGCCACACAAAGTGTTGGCGAATGGAAAAACAGGCAGCCCAGTACTGGTTCCTTGAGAAGCTATTGTCAATGAGTCAAAAAAAGGGGTCTTAGTTATTGAGATACCCCATACAAGAGGTACAACTAGATGAAGTATCACTAGAGATCATAGATAAGGAGGAGAAGGTTCTTGAGGAGTTTCTACCCGGATCAATATGACTCGTCATCCAAAGCTCCCATCCTATGGTAGCCATGAGCTTTTAGGAGACCAGGAGAACAAAAGAATGAGTGGAGTTCAATAGGAAAGTCACGCCCATTTAGGAGACCACACTTGGTCTCACTTTGTTGCATTGAAGACACATGCTTTATCTTGATTTACCATACTGGATATCTGTGGTCTAACCTGGTCTTGACCTTGTCCGTCTTGAGTCTGGATTGACTGTATATGGGAGGGCCAGTGCAGGTGCTATTTGGAGTGTCTCGTCTGGTCTGTACGCTCGAGTCTGGTTTGACTGTACATGGGAGGGCCAGTGCTAGGTTTCTGCTATTTGGAGAGTCTCACCTGGTCTCCCCTCTTGAGTCCGGCCTCGGCGGCCTTGCTGCCAGGCTCCACGGCCTCCACGAAGATCCCGAAGCCGCGCTCGCTGCCGCCCACCATGCTGAAGTGCAGCGGGGACTCCCGAGACGCCTTCTGCAGCGTGATCTGACGCCACTTGGCCTTCGCCGCGCACGCGATGTTCAGCAGGCGCAGGTGGCCCTTCATCTTCTGCACATAGGGGAATCACATGCACACAAACACATACACATACACAAACAATTACACAACACGCATGCAAAAAATCACAAACACAAACCCACACACATAGAATGTACGCACGCACGCACGCACACACACAGATGTAAACACAGACAGAAACAGACAGAAACAAACAGAAACAGACAGAAACACACATACACACACAAACACACACGCACACACACGCACACACACGCACACACATACCCGCACACATACACACACAAACACACACGCACACACACGCACACACACGCACACACATACCCGCACACAAACAAGGAACAAGGTCACCAAGATTGTCCCAGAGGAGAGAAAGAAACCACCAGAGGACACAGATGGTTTTACATATTTCATCCAAGTGGCTCATTAACAATTGTGAAAAGGGGGCCACTACACGGAGCACTTCCTCAGAGGGAGGGAGAGTCTACTAAACAGCAGAGCAGCAACAATAAGCAAGAGGTGGCTAAGAGTAAGCAGAGGAGTAGAATAGACTAGAGCAGTGGTTCCCATACATTTTTTTGTCCAATATTATTCAAAGAGAAGGTGGGCGCACCTTGCATCAAACTGTTTTATTGTGCACAGACACGTTTCGGCGTGTGCCTTCCTCAGTGTGCACACTGCACTTGGCTGTATACACTGAGGAAGGCACACGCCAAAACGTGTCTGTGCACAATAAAAAAACAGGTTGATGCAAGATGCGCCTCTTTCTCTTTGTTTTAAGCGTTTTATTTGGGACAGCACCCTTAAAATTAATTTTAAAAAACCCTAAGTGAAGCCTGCTACCTGCCATAATTGTCCAATAATATTCCAATAATTTTCCATTAATAGTTTATCCACTAATATTGCTAGAAATCTACAGGACAGCAAATACATCTATTAACCACAAAAGTGAATAGTGTTACTAATAAAATTATGGCATTATGTAAGCTGTTAGCCGTTAACCTGTGGATTTCACGTTTTCATGCAATGTCCCCTTTGTCCGAGATACCAGTACCTCCGCGACCCACTTAGGGGTCCCAACCCCCAGTTTGGGAACCACTGGAGTAGAGCAAACAACCGTCTAGATTGGCCTAGAAATCATGCAAGCAGCATCTACTCATCTTGCTTCTCCGTAATATAATATGCACATCGCATCATTTCATTAACCTACTAACAGAGCAATAGGGACATTCGGGTGCATTTCATCAATGGGCTAACTAAGAAACATTGGCTCAGGAGGTACTGTAGCTGGCATGGTGTAGCAATGCAAAAGGGTTACATGGTTCAATTCAGGTCGCTTCTGATCTTGTCAATGTATCCTTGAGCAAAGCTCTAAACTGATAAGTAGAACAGTTGCGTACTGGGTGTTCCAGTGAAAGATGAAGAAGAAAACACGATAATAATGATTCTTGTGCAATATGTAAGGACAGTTCCAGCATATAGTCATCATAGGTACTTTCTTTTAAAGTCAGGGGTTATACCACTGCTACACAGTGCATGAACTGAAGTGACCTTAAAAAAAAGTAGTCAACATCCTGAGCTCCCTGTTCAGTAGAAGGGAAAAAAACCACAACGATAACAATAATTCTGACGTGATAGGTGATTTCTGTACTACACTGTCTTTTAATGTCTGGGGTGGCCACAAAAAAGCCAGTCACTATCCAAGGTTTAGATAATGACTGGCAAAAGTCCCCCAGTCAAGAAAAAAAAAAAACAATGATAATGATTCTTACGTAATACTTGATGACTGTACCAGCACTTAGTCATCATAACTACTGTACTTTCGTTTAATGTCACAGGTTACTGATAAAACTACAGAGCCAGGATGAACTGAGGAACCCTTCAAAAAGAAGTCGCTCTCTCAAGATCCCTGTCCGTCTGTCTGTCTGCTTGCCTGATAAATTTACCACAGTAGCTGGCGGGGGAAGGAGCGCTGTAGAAGCAGCAGCAGTAGCAGCAGCGGCAGCCACTGTGCTCAGTAGAACACAGACGAGAACAGGAAGTCTGAAAGGAGGTCAGCATGTGACAACGTTGTGCTCTTTGAAGTGCGGCACACAGACATACAGAGAGCCTCTCTCACACACACACACACACACACACACACACACACACACACACACACACACACGCACACACACACGTACGCACAAAGACGCACACACGCAGGCACGGACAGAGCAGCATGCACTCTACTCACCGATACTTCCAGATGCCTCTCAAACTCCTCCAGGAACTGGGTCATCTCAGGGTTGCCCTCGAAGTCGTTGAAATGGTTGTTCACCCACAACAGCACTATTCTCGTGACCTGGAGTGCACAAAAGACACAGGGATAGATTGTTGGGAGGATATTGGAGTTTTAGAAGCCGTTTAGATGTCTTGGAAAACGCATTGGTTTTGATTTCTAATTTAGACAAGAAGAGAGATTTAGAATGCACATTTAATAAATATCCAATTTATATATATATTTTTTTATCCATATGTCATGCTTACGTATACTGTACATAAAGGGGTTAAAAAATATACACATTCAAAAATATCCATATATGTGCAACCAGCGCCTAAGCAGGGACAAAAATGCCAACCGTTATTTCTCTAAACTTAATTTTAACTTTAATTTTGCAGCACTATTTTTGTGACCTGTAGGGCAGACACAGATGAATAAGGACAGTTTAACCAACAGAGGGCTGTTAGGAGAACACAGGAGGAGTTTTTGGGAGGAACAAAAATGTTTGAAATCTGTTTGATCTGTTGGCCAACAGTTCCTTCTCTAATTTTGAACTTAATTTAATTCAACCTCCCGTTTCTATGGTCAACGGCCAGACACCTTTCTTTCTAATACGACTTTATTAATGACAGGACAGTCTGAGAGGTGGACAGGAGGCGAATGGGGAGAGAGACGGGCAGGGGTCGGCAAATAACCCGGGCCGGGAATCGAAACCGGGTCGGCCGCATGGTAGACGAGTGCCCTACCGGTCAGCCACGGCAGGGCCAGGCCTGACACCTTTCTACTGCAGTGGACGTCTGTTTCTGCTTTTGTTGGCTGGGACAAACCCTTGTGGCTACTTACCACAGTGCATTCTGCTTCCAACAAGGCTAAGTCTAAAATAATAGCGAACTCAACTCATTTACATTGTATGCAGCGCAGCATAAATGACAGCTACAAGTGAGGATAAATGGAGTACCAGTGAAAACCAGATGGCTGGGAAATTATGCCAATTTATGCAGGTTCAACCTGAGTTCAGCCTTTAGGCAAGCTCAGGAATGGTCAGGGTTTAGACATCTGACCCTCAAATACCTGAGAAGTATGAAGAGACTCACATTCACGCACATGCATATGCACACACACTATAGGGTGCATGCTGGTCTCTCTCTCACACACACAGCAGGGGTAGATATTAACTAGAATGTATGTATTAGAACCCCACTAGAAGTTCACACTTTACACACACACACACACACACACACAAACACACACACACACACACACAGACACACACACACACACACACACACACACTGAACAACATGGTCCATGTTGAACTACTCGATGAGGTTGACACAATGCATAGCTTTCGATATTGGACAGATGGCACAAACACACAGAGACATACACAGAGACACACAGACACACAGAGACACACACAGAGACAGAGACACACAGAGAGACATAGAAACGCGCGCGTGCGCACACACACACACACACACACACACACACACACACACACACACACACACACACACACACACACACACACACACACACACACACACACACACACACACACACACACACACACACACACACACACACACACACACACACACACACACACACACACACACACACACACACACCGTGTCTCTGAAGTTGTCCATGTTGAACCACTCGAGCAGCTTGCGTCCGACCTCCATGGGGCTGGAGAGGAAGGTGCGGTAGGTGAGGAGGAAGTCCTCGATGTAGGTGGGGTCCACCACCGACGGCTCCTCCACCAAGTGCAGGATCAGACGCTCCGGCGTGCCCTGCACATGACATTACATGACATTACATTACTTAATATTACCATACACACACACACACACACACACATTACATTACATACAGCTTTGGTCGGTACAGTAAATGTCAGCACTGATCTGGTTTGAACAAAGCCTTGTATATTTGATATGTACAGAGATGTACAACTCAGATGAATTCCACCTAGATATCAGACTTCAGGTTACGGTCTGCTGTTGAGTTTTAACACACGCATGCACGCACACGCAGTTAACTACAACACAAGCTGTCAACCAGGGAAAACACATCAGCTCACTCTCACACACAGACAAACCATCACCATGGACACACATCAGCTCAGCCTCTCACTCACTCACACTTACACTCAGTACACACCGACCAACACACATGGTACACACAGCAGCAATCTGCAATGAAAATGTTTTCTGGTTGAAAGCAGCTATTTATTAAGAAAACTGGGGAGTCATTGATCACATGACTTCAGAGATGATGAAGGGTGAAACCAAAACCTGTTTCATAAGATTAGAAACCAGTGGCAACATTGGAATTGTACTGTATTGAAATGGAGAACCGATAAATGATTGAAAATGAAAGAAGGGAAAAAATTGCATAATGAAAATCCCCCACAGCTAAGTGAGAACCAAGTAGCTACTACTGGAGTTGCATGATTCAGCTGACTGCTGAGTGTGGCAATCTGTAAGAAAACAAAGCGTTTGGAGTAAGACAACAGGCTGGGCCCCTCAGCTTTCTCACACCCACACAGTCCTCCCCTGTCAGAGGGCTGGAGTCACATGAGGGCAGCAGAATGGCATGACCAGCAGGTCCAAGGAAAAACACACAGTTGCTCAAACCTCTGGATACACAACAACTTCAAAGCAGCATTAACTATGCCGGATAACACTTAATTACCCGGTTTCATTTTTAGTGTATATACATGTATAGACACAACATATTCCCCTGACAGCATTTAATATTACCCTAATATCCAAACTGTATAGGGTATAATGCAGTTACATCATGTTATATGCCATTACATTCGTAGTTTAAATGTACCCAATTGTGTAAAAAGGACAGTAAAATAGGGTGTAACCTCACCTGTTTAAATTTGAAAATGAGTTAAAGCTTTTATGACTTTCAGCGACTCTCTTCTTGAGACGATATATCTCCAAACCCTTACTAGGCTGCAACAGCAATAAAACAGCCCCAGCGCTCTTTACTCTGCGCCCAGACACTAAAAATGACCGGGCTATCCTGTCTCCCCAAAACATCTGTCTGGAGTCTGCTGGACAGCACCCAAGGTAAGGGCGAGCTACCGCTCCTGAATACCTTATCGTGCCCTTGCTTCAAAGTCGGTTGTGCTGGACCAAAACCTCCATTGAGAAATTCTAAACAATAGAACAAAAATACTGAATACAATGTCCTCCACTATCACTTCAGTGGACTTTTAATGTCCAATGAAACAAGAAACAAGGAGATAAGCACATGTTTCAGCATCCATGCCTCAACTGACAGGGATGACCATGGGTACCTCACAGGGGGAAGCTTTATGAATACTAACCTGTCATAATGCAGAACTCAATGTACGCCTGAAATTAATCAATGAAGGTCCTCATAAAGATTGCAGTACGTGTGTGCGTGCATGTGTGCATTTATTACGTGTATGTGTATACGTACTGTGTGTAAGTGTGTACGTGTATGCAGGTGCCTGCCTGCTCACCTTCATGACTACGTCCCTTGCGTGTGCATGTGTGTGTATGTGCGCACGCGCGCGCGCGTGCGTCCGTGCGTGCGTGCGTGCGTGCGTGCGTGCGTGCGTGCGTGTGCGTGTGTGTGTGTGTGCAGGCAGCTTCTGCTGGGCCCGGGACAAAGTTATCTGAAAGGGCCCCAAACCCAATACATTCAATGTAATGAGGACCCAATTCTGGGCCCCCTCTCACCCTGGGCCCGGGACAACAAACCCCTTTTTCCCCACCTGTCGGCATGCCTGTGTGTGTGCGTGAGTATCAGTCGCCTCACCTTGATGACGATGTGTCCCTTGCGCGTGCCGCTGCGGTCCAGCTCGCGGTGCTCCTTCACCATGACGATCTCGCCCTCCTCCTCCACCTTGTGCGTGTTCTTCTCCACGTGGTTGAGGATGCGCCAGTAGTCCTCTTGGGCGATGCACACAAACTGGTCCAAAACCACATGGGGACATTTAATAAACGAGTAGTACAGCAACACGCTGCTCCTGACCACTGTCGGGTACTCGGACAACAGCAGCGAAGAGTCATGCTGCCCAGACATGAGGTTTCCTGTAGGGACTTTTTTATGCTGCTGTGTCTAAGTCGACGCGCTATGGTGGCCAAAGACGACACCCGCTAGACCAACGTCAATCGAAACGTCAGTCACTTTGTGCACCAGAAAATAAAAAAAACATCTAAAAGTATACAGAGTGCTCCGGGCATCCCTGGGTCTAGTCACTGAGATGTAGCACAGTTTGTCTTCACCCGCTAGTCCAACTTTGGCACCGCGTCCAAATCTGAGGCTGCTTCAGAATGAGGCTGCTGACTACACTGGTGGTGGTGACTGACAGTGTGCTTCTCGCAAGGGTTTGACAAAGGGAAGTGGCTCTAATATGTGAAAGCGCTAGATTCAGTTCAAGGCAAGAGAAGTGGCGACAAAAAAACTCCCAGCCACTCTCTCGTTCAAGCATATGCACATCCGCATCAGCTCAAACTAAAACTCACCCCTAACCTAAAAAAACCCACACACAACTAGGCTCAACAGACACCTTCCTATGTCTATATTTGATTCTGGTTTGTGGCTTTAGAGCTTCATGAGATAACAATAGTATGTGTGATGGTCAGTCCAACACTTAACCTTTCAGCAGTCAAAGGCCTTTCCGGCGCATTTACCCAGGTTGAGGGTAAATGACATTTGCCATTTTTTAGTAATTTCACCTGACAACTTTGTTATGTGAATTCAATAGGCTATGTAAACTTAAAAACATTATCAGATGTCATTGGACCTTCTGAACCAATCACTATACAGTAAATAAAACAGGCAGGTCAAAGAAACTACGGAATTGAGGGATTTGCAGCACGGCAAAACCAGAAGCTTCTTGCAAATCCCTCAATTCCCTAATATTATGCCCTTTACTGGTGAAAGTGTAGCTCTAAGCCCCCAGGCTCTGTGTTTTACAGGAAAGAAGCCAAGCATCATCCACCACAGAGTCAGATTTGGACGGTTTTAGAGGAGCAAATAGGCCCGGGCAGTAAATTATTTATGGAAGCGGAACGTGCACTGTAACTGGAAAATGGGCCAGGTCCTGTCCAGAGATTGCCCATATTTGGAGGCATGTTTTTCACTTCCTTAGGGAAGTTGCACTTATGACTTGCAAGTGGGCGCACGCACACTCTCCACAGTTATGTGAACACGAACAACAAAGGATCACACACAACTACTGCAGACATTGTTGCATTCAGGAGCAAAGGTATTGGAAGTTGCACTCAAGCATACATCAACATGCCAACTGGATGGCAAACTGTAAACAACATATACTTTATACACTACATTGAGGATGCGCGTGTGTGTGCGTGTGTGTGCGTGTATTTATGAATATGTATGTGTGTGTGTGTGTGTGTGTGTGTGTGTGTGTGTGTGTGTGTGTGTGTGTGTGTGTGTGTGTGTGTGTGTGTGTGTGTGTGTGTGTGTGTGTGTGTGTGTGTGTGCATGAATCAACGTATCTGTGAGTGTGTCCCTTTGTCTGCGTATGTGCATGCATATGTTCCGTATGTTCCTGTACTTACAGTATGTTTGGTGGGTGTGTGTGAGAATATACATTGTGTGGACATGTGTGATGCATGCATAAGTATAGTGTGTGCTGTGTGTTATGAACTGGTAAGGTGAGAGTGCAAGTGCGTGAATGAATACGTGTGTGGCTGTGGATGTTTGAACGTGTGCATGTCTCTGCGTCTCACCTGGCAGTCGTCTCCTTTGGTGCGGACCATGCCGCTCATGTACTGCTTGTCCAGCGACGGGGAGATGCCGAAGCTGTTGCCCATGCACAGCATCTCGGCCCGGCCGTCCTGGTGGCTGATCTCCACCGAACCGTTGACGATCACGTACCACAGGTCCAGCTGCAGGCAGCCAGATAAGAGAGACATGATGAGGAACAGTGGCCAGACTTTTGACTTTTAAAATCCCTTTATTGAACCATTGCATGGTCTATACTTCCACAAAAATGGTCAACACACCTCTCAAGCCCCCGCCTGCCCACCCACCCTAACCCATTACCATTAGTGGCAGGATGATGTTGCAAGTTTTGGCAAAGGACGCGCTCAAGTTCTTGGAAAAACGAAAGTCTTTGGGTGCGCGATAAAATGTATCAACTTAAGGAAGAAAAATCCGAAGGCTTGATAGCCGAAACGCGTTTGCTTTTTGGACATGGTGGTAATATAAATAAATAATGAGACATAGTTTGTGAGTGGGGATTTTTCTTCCTTAGGATGATGTTGCAGCAAGCTGCTTGAGGTGACGTCACTGAGCAACTGGTCTACCTGTCTTGAGTCCCCATTAAGATGGGATGACTTACAGCTGGATGCCGTTTCTTTTACTTTCTGGTCACAGGATTACCGCTGCTCTCTACCGTTCACGGTCACGTACCACGTGTCCAGCTGCAGAAGCACAGATAAGGACGGTGATGATGTGGGGTATGTCTGGTCTTACAAAGAAAAGCAGCTTTCTTCTATGCCAGACCTCCAGACCAGGCCTTCCCACCGGCCAGTCATGCTACCATGGGCAGGATTAAAAAGGTGTGGTCATATGGTGTAGGCTGTCATGCTGAAGACTGGAGGGGAATATGTGGACTCGACGCGGTCCAAGGAACCTGGTTACGCCGATTTGGATGTTTGGATCGATTTAATCTTATGAATTGTTTTAAATTGTTTATTTATCTACTGTTGTATGCATCCTACATTTCATTTTTAATGCTGTAACAATAGGTGACACTGGTGCCCCTGCTGTTTCAGTTAATACTATGTTTTAAAGGTTGCGAGCCTACTGATGTGTTTTAAGATTATGTCTTTGATGGTATTGCACCACATGTGTTAATACATAGAATTGAACGGGAATTGAACTGCAACTGTTGACAGGGGGCTTTCCAATAGCTGTGTTAATGCCATTAGAAAAGACGCAGGGAAGGACACACACACTCATCCACAGGGGCCACTGATCGCTTTTGCCAGGCCCGGGACAAAATCGTCTAAAGGGCCCCCCCATCCAATACAATGCAATACAATGTAATAATAACTCAAAATTTGGGCTCCCTCTCTTTCTGGCCAGCTGACCCCTTTGCTGACTTGATCGGCTTCCCTGATTATCCACAAACTGCATCTATTGGAGGTAAACTGCTGAGCGGAGGGACAAAAACCCTGTAAAGGACAGCAGTCGAGCCAGTCACAAATAATGAAGTATTAATGAGGTTTTTTTTCCTGCGGTGTACAAGTTATTACTTTTGTTTTATTCGTGCTGGGGTCATTACAAACCCCTGCACAAGCTTCATTTAAACAGGCCCTTTGCTGATCCAAACTGCAGACCACACCACTATACTTTCTGCTGTTCAGGCCTTCCCGTCGCTCTCGCTACTTTACAAGACGCGCCAGGTTGCAGATTTCCCTCAACAAAGCGACTGCAAGCAGACTGGAGGAGAAAATAAAAGGCTGCAGTGATGACCGCAGCAGTTGACTGCAGTTCACGGGGAGTGCAGACTGGCTGCGTTACCATTGGATGTGTTCAAGTGCGGCAATCTAAGAATGCTCTGCTCTGCTCTGCTATTCGGCATGGAGACGTCGCGCATCACATTGAGAATTGCTGCGACTCAGAATTTCCCATTACTAGAGGACGTGGCCGAGTGCCACCACTGAACTTCAGTCGCGATATGAAAAGAGGTCTATGGGGAGAACGAAAGGCTGAATGCTTTTAGAAGACTACAGTCGGAAAATTGCAAGAAAGAAAACCCTGCATCCAATTGTATAAGCTTTGGTGAGGTGTCTAAGAAAGCCCCATTGATGGTGGTTCTGGCCAATGAAAAAAAGTGCTAGTGCAATACAGGGGGATAAAAAACTTAATGAAACACTGCTTGATTTCCCTCTGTGTTTGTATTGGCTATTGATTTCATCAAAGAGTGGTTTTACACGCCAGAACTAACAGCCAGCAAGTCGGGCTCTTTGTGCGGTTAAGTGGTGGCAAACACCAACCAACAACAAAAAAAGCAAAGCCCCAGTTATTTCTCTTAGGAAGCGTGCTCTGTTAGTAACACATCCATAATACCCGTACGGATACAGGAGCAATTCAGAGATTCAGCTGCCTAGTAATGGACAATAAATGTATGAATTCATCTTCCATTAGCAATTCATCCTTTCTTGCCTCTGCTTTTCAAAACCTCACTGAACTGTACATTCTGTTTTTCGTTGTATGTCAAAACAGGCCTTCTGCAACACACTCGGGGAGTGTCAACGGCTTCGCGCTGTGAAAAGGTGTTCCAGAAATAGCCACTTGACTGACAGACTGACTGACAGCCAAGAGCACATCACCCTTGCCTCCACACACACGAAAACACACACACACACACAAATGCAGAGAAACATACATACGCAAAGACGTGGACACACACACACACACACACACACACACACACACACACACACACACACACACACACACACACACACACACACACACACACACACACACACACACACACACACACACACACACACACACACACACACACACACACACACACACACACACACACACACACACACACAACCCCTTCACCCCATCGACTTCACTCCACCCCACCCACGGCCAGACCTTCAGCTCCCTGCACTGATGTCATGGCTGCCTCCCGTCAACTCAGCACACCCACTTATAAATCATGCATAATCCATTAGCCAATCATAATACATCACAAGACCCCTACGGAGACGCTGACCGCTTTGAGAGATCATCTCTTTACCGACGGCGAAATTCAAGCGTACAGTAACCTCCAGCAAGAGAACACCTTTTGTGTATCTTTGTAGATAAATGTAGCTGTAAGGTGCTGTTTGAAG
Organism: Engraulis encrasicolus; assembly: GCF_034702125.1. Lineage (NCBI taxonomy): Eukaryota > Metazoa > Chordata > Actinopteri > Clupeiformes > Engraulidae > Engraulis > Engraulis encrasicolus. Next base: position 53,057,484 of record NC_085863.1, read on the forward strand.
GTGGGCGTCATCAATTTAACACTTTGAGGAGTAAGGATTTTTTTCTAGAATTATTACTGGAACATTCTAAAGCTGCCATAGAACTCTGTAATACGCTTTTCCTAAATTGTGTCCTAAAGTGCCGTTGGTGCGGTAACTAAACAGATAAGATAAGATTCTCAAGATAGGAAGTTTCTGTAATAAGCCCCCTGTTTTGAAAATCCTGGATAGTATATGTGACAGCAAAGTGAGAACTTCTGAACACGAATGTGATGGTATTTGGGTCTACTCTCTTTCACTTCATTCCGCAGTGTGCAGTCCACGTTGCCACCCCTCCTGCGTCTCTGCGTGTTAATAAAATTGGTCTGGGAGTTTAATTTATTATTATGCCGTCACGCCAGCTTCAGTGTGCATTTCCTAAAAGATTTCCCTTTTAGGCAGCCATGTAAGTTAATTCATTATCGCTGGCAGCTCCTTTTACTGATTGATGACACGCCCACGCGCAGAACGCACACGCACCTACAAATCAGCACAGCACACACATGCACACAGTCCGCCCTTCCACACACACACACTTACCACACACAAACTCTTAGCACACAGAATTTTAAGTGCTCTGCAAAAAAAATTGCTACTTTGCTTAGGAATGCTACGGTTGAGCATACCATACTTTGTATACACAGTGTACAGTAGTCAGCGCTGGAAAATTAGTTGTCTTATTTATGGTGCAACTAAACTTGTGTAAAGACCTTTAAGAGTACCTGTGGGATGCAGCAAGATATTTAGCTAAATGAGCACAGATGAACAACTGAGCCAGCCTCCAGAACACATTCATTCTCAATGACTGTGTACATAATGCGTTACTGCAGTTTGGCAGGGGGCACTGGTGTAAGCCTCCAATACATTTTATCCCACGGCTCATCACACTTACACACTGCAGAGGGATGCGAATTGTCATGGATGTGATCAGCATACTGTATGAAAAAAAGACTATGACTGCAGTCTGTATGTTGATATGGTGGAGAGATATACATTTGCAGGTATGGTATATGGCCCTTATCTGTACTTCACCAACTCATCACGAACCCAGTGGTGAAATAAAATGGGGAAAATATGACATCCACCTGGACACAAAAAATGGGAAATACAGAATAATTTATGAATTCCCATCTGTCCACTAATGATAAGATGGTGGTGTGAGTGTATGAATATGAATGCATCTATGTGCCTGTGTGCGTGTGTGCGTGTGTGTGTGTGTGCCCGTGTGTGTGCCCGTGTGCCCGTGTGTGTGTGTGTGTGTGTGTGTGTGTGTGTGTGTGTGTGTGTGTGTGTGTGTGTGTGTGTGTGTGTGTGTGTGTGTGTCCATGTGTGTGTGTGTGTGTCTTGTGCGTGCGTCTCTATCTCACCTCCTGTTTGTCGTGCAGGATGACGGTGGCGGCCTGCTCCACCACCTCGAACACCATGACGGTGCACAGCTCCCGCCGCACTGACATGGTCATGTTGGCAAACGCCGGCAACTGGTGCATGAACTCCAGGAGCTGCTCTGTAGAGGGACAGCAAACAGGGGAAGAAGGATAAAAGAAAAGAAGAATGGAGGGGAAACAAGAGAAGAGGGGACAGACAGGAGAGAATCAAAGAGACAGTGCCAGGCAGAAAAGGAGAAGGAGGAAAAAAAATGGAGATGAAGATGGAGATGGAGAGAACGAGTGAAAAAGAAGGAGAAAATAAAGAATAGGAAGGGAAAGAAAGAGAGAGAGAGAGAGAGAGAGAGAGAGAGAGAGAGACAGAGAGCGAGAGAGAGAGAGATTGTGGGAAATGAGGGGAGAAGATGCCGGGAAGGAGGAGAGTGATGAGTTATGTGATAAAGGCAGACACCACCTGTGGGGACCCAGTGAGTTCTGTCACACTGTGCCGGACCCCTCTCTGAGAGCAGAGGTACTGGCCTAGAACACGCTGACCTCACCCTATATTCAAATCAGTCAAACACATGCACGCGCACACACACGCAGACGCACACGCACGCAAAAACACACACACAAAAAAAGGCAAGAGACCACTAACAGCAGTGACCAGGACATCAAGAGCACAGTCTGTCTTCTGCCAGTAACACAAAGCAAATGGCCAGTAAAAGAGAAAACAGCAAAATAACTTCAAAAATGTCTTGACAATGCTATATGAAGGCTATCTCTGTTTGGGCACGTTTTTAGAAAGCAAACTACACATTGTGCAGGGACAATCTGTCCTTACAAAAGTCCCTATGAATAAAATAAAACGTAGGGCTGGGCGATTCACCCTAAAAAAAAAATCTAGATTTTTTCATTAAGAAACTCGATTCACGATTCGCGATTCGCTTCAACCCCCCCCCAAAAAATTTTTTTTTTAAATCTTGTGGAGCTCTCTAGGCCCCTACGTGGTTGTGTGTGAGTGCGAGTGTGTGAGAGAGAGAGAGAGAGAGAGAGCGAGAGAGAGAGGCTCTGTTTGTGTGGCGGTGCTTCTGGTGTGTGTGAGTGAAGCCTACTCGGACTGGACTAGTTTCTATGGACATGGGGTAGCTTATAGCAGGGGTTTTGGGGGCTGGGGACGCCTAGGGGGCCGTGAGAGGATGCCATGGGGGCCGTGGCAGGTTGGCAAGGAAAATATAGCAAAATTAAATGAATAATTGAATTAATTGAATAACCTAAGTAGCCAAAATAAACCAAAAATAGTCCCAGTGGAATAATTTTGTTCTTTACAATACATATGTATTATGCTTTCTGTAGTACCTGAATGGTCTTAAGAATACACAAGCTTTAGGCCTATCAAGCTGTGAAACTGGGTGCACAGAAAAAAATAGTGTGGCACGTCCCATGTCAGGGGGGGCTTGGCTGGAATCTACCGGTATGTGGAGGGCTCATAGTAACGTTTGGGAACTCCAGGCCAAAATAGCCTAATGTTATTTTATCTCAGAACATTACTAATAGAAATGACCAATTGGGATTACATTGAAACATCTCAGAAAAAGAACAAAAATGTGAGTGGTTGCCTGCTGGTTTCCCAACCCATCAAATCCCATGGTAATGTGTCTGAATACATGTCGATGCATCTGAACACTGCTGCGTTAACACTGCGAAAACATTTTGGAGTAACACCCTAAAACAATGCTTACTTCAAGACGGCAACGTTTGCAAGCCTGAGTAGATTAGATATCGCGTTTCATGCATTTAATCAGACATCATAGGGTCACATTCGCACAGGATTAGAACTAGTTTTACAGCGGGTAATTTCTCCGGACTGCTTCACAGGTGGTAAAACTCTCGGCGAAGTTTACCAATATCGCCGCTATCTTTACTGACATGGCGCGTTCAGACGCGGTTATTATTACTTTACCACTACCGTCCGAGTGGGGCTTTGGAGAGAGGGGGAGAGAGAGCGCGCGAGAGACCGAGTGCTCCGTGTGCTTGGTCTGTGTGTGTGAGCGAGAGAGAGAGGGAGGGAGAGAGATTCCTTTCAACTCACATGTTGGTTAAGATACAGGCGAGGAAGCAGTGCATCCAAAACTTTAGGCATGTGTTGAAAACCTCTCTTCTCCGCCGAATAAATTGGAAGGCGCATATCCGTAGTAGGTAGTTCTAAGCTAATTGCATCGGTGATTGCTTTCCACCTTGCTCGTGGTAGGGGTAGAGTTTGTTTGGCATTTTCTCCGCGAGATGTTTTCGTTTCAAATATCGAAACAAGATTGTAGTCCGGCTGCTACAGCTTACGTTACGACAACACTGTCATTCAAAATTTACAAAGTGGTACTGTTTGGTATTCATCATTGGCAAAACGATAGGAGGTAGTGTCACCTTTTTTGAACAGGAGCCCGTATTACTCACCGGTTTCATTTCACCCCTTATATTTCTGTGTAGGCTAACTATTTCACTCACCACGTTTAGTTTGTTTGTGCATGTAATGGGGGAGGAGACACAGAGAATGCACTAGGTAGGCCTACGTCTCCGGAGGTCTTGGCGAACGTAATGCAATGTGTGCGCTTGGATACATAAACTTCATAGAGACAGAGGATTTTTTCTTTTTTTAAAAATCGTATTAACGCGATTTCTCAAAAAAACAAATTGATTTGACGTTCACACTCGATTTTAAAATCACATCGATTTTTTTGCCCAGGCCTAATTAAAACGCACACCCAACATTCACCTGCATATTAGCTGGCAGTGAAAGCAGTGGCAACGTCTCTTCACACAAATCCCCACAATGTGCGTGAGACTTACCGATGTCGTCGTCAGTGCGGTCGGCTGGGTCCTTCTCCAGACACTCCCGCACCAGGTCTCGGCCCAGCAGCGGGTCCGTGGCGCGTTCCAGGTCCTCGTCTTCCTCCTCCTCTTCCTCCGAGTCCACGGGGGCCTCGGGCAGCCCCGATAGGTCCACGTCTCCAATCTCGCTCTCTGTAGCCTGCTCGTCGCATGATTAAATCACACAACAAGGCTCCTTAGTAACTCCACACTGAGATAAATTAACCGATTGAATTAAAAATATTTTTTTGTCCTTTGATTGATCACCTAGGTTACCTCCAGGAAGCTATTGTACGAAAGCCAGCCATCAGACTTAAGTTAAGAAAGCCCCTCGGAAAATGCAAATTAAACGGTGAACAAATAAGCAATAGATATTGCACAGTAATAAACCCAGACAGATCTCGTCCCAATATGTCCTGCAGGACCTATCACTGTATACTCAGTTCCATAACTCACTTTGGAAGATTCTCCAATAACTTGTTAAGTGTGAAATTAAATTACGAAGATATCAGTAAGGCATGATGTACAATGTGGCGTTCAATATCAGAGGATACTCAAAGCGACAAAATAAAATGGAAAATCACTGTATCTCACTCAACTACATTTTATTCTACTGTTTATTCTTCTATATCAGTACTGTACATTAAATAGGACTGACTCCATTCCCTATCTACGTCTAAGGAAAACAAATTATCACAATTTAAAAGTGTTGTGATTTTGTTGATTAAATAATGCACACCATGCATTTTTCCATCCATGAACTGCATTGAATCTGATGGTTTGTACACACTCATGGCGACAGCCTCTGCTATGCGGTTGATTATTGAGATGCACCAGACCACAGAACAATGGAGATGATGGCCCATTCAGTTCAATGGACCTTTCTACAATCCCCGTCCTTGAATGGTGCAATAATAGCACATTATACTACAAAAGGGAATCTGCAGTGTAGTGTATTTATCGTCACACTACTAAAAACAGCATCGCCCTGATAGACACACTCTTTTTACTCGGAGTGGAGAGCTTGTCGGGAAATCAGAGATCTTACAACACACACACACACACACACAAAAACACCAAACCCCTTTGTTCTTCAAGCCACATTCCCCATTCCAATTTCCCCTGGTCAAATTTCCAGCTGTCGTCCATAAGCACATAATCAATTCCTTCAGTGCTACTTAACCCCCCTGTTTATCCGCCGCGCGGTAAACGGCAGTGGCAGGCCTTGGCCAGCCGCAGACAGGGGAGCCGAGGAGCCACGGAGGCTGTGGGGACCCGCGGAGAGCCACCAGGACCAATGGTGGATTTATTAACGCTGGAGAATATTCCCATTCATTCAATTCAAGACATATTATCGAAAGTAGAAATGATTAGTTTTGCCTGTGAAGATTCAGGCCATTCATGCCATGTTATCCAGCAAAGGAGCTAAATTGTGCAGAAAGCAACTGGACTTATTGGAGCTTGATGATGAACTAAATGTTTTTTTGTTTTTGATTTTAAACAATAGCAGTATGTTTTTTTAAATATATTTTCATGGGCCTAGGCTGCCCGTTCACAGTCCATGTTGCATAAACTGGATGTGTCACAGCACCCCCTGACAAGACGTTTTCAAGATCCAAAAATAAGCCCAGTTGCTTACAAATGAACCTGAACGGAGGGGTTTTCCTCCAGCTCCAGCGGTGGCGCTGCCTGAAAGCTCAAAGAGCCAGAGGTGAGGGATACCGCCACAATAGGAGGAAGGGAGGGGTTCCTGGTCTTTTAGGCGTTAGGAGTCTCCTTCCCAATACTCCACACAGGATTGTTGTAAGAGGACTGGGAGGTCTTTTTAATTGGTGTTTTTCAGTTATTCTGGCAATTTGTTTCAGCTATATGGCACCAAATTAGGTGAATAAAACCACTGCCAAAAATCTTTTGGTTGTTGCCAGAGTAATATATTTCGTAGTAGCTTTCAACTGGTATGACGTTTTATTTTAAATCCAACTTCTACAGGGCATACTGTAAAAGTGCTCCTATTGTTGGCAGTTTCAATATAACTAATCTAATACAAAACATTTAACTGTCCTCAGGTGCCTTTGCTGACTGGCCTTCTACCTAGCTTACTTTTATCCTTTTACAGCAAAATTATCTCTTGCATACGTTTTTCGAACTCACTTTTAAAGCATATTGACTTGTCTCTGTGTGGGAGATGCACTTTACACAAATGAACTCGTCTTGTCAGCAAAACCAGTCCTGGCGAGGGTTTTGACGAGAGTTTTAACGAGACACTTGCAGTAGAGAACCCTGCAGTAGGTAGGTGTTGGCAGGTAGGAAACCAGTCATGGGTCCCCTTGTCACAAGCATCTGATACAGACTTTGTGTGCGGTATGGTACGCCCACCCTCTCTCTCTCGACACACCAAGCAGCCGACACAGGGCCCCTGAGACTAACGGCCGGGACAGATATCGCTGCGCCAAAGTGTGGGGTCTATCAGTACGAGTGGAGAGGATAAGGCAGCGCAGGAACAAATCTCTCTCCATGCGCAAGGGGGAAGGAGGCGGGGTAATGATTTTAAATGCCCGTGACAGGCACAGCGAGATTAGGAGAAGCCAACATCTCTTTGCTGTCAGTGGCACTGCAGCGATTACAAAAGCTTGTTCCACAGACAGAAATACCATCCAACTGGCCACGGGTCTTACCTTACCTACTGAGAAGTGGCTGTTTTGTTTTCTTCTTTTTTTTCTGTACGAAACATTCTGTTCTCACTGTATCCATTACTTTCCATAGATTTGTGTGTATTTTTAAACCATAAATACGTAACGGTGAAAAGGAAAGTGAGAGACAATGGTGAGAGTGATGACCATAACAGGAAAGAGGCACTGACGTAAAAGGTAAACGTTAAAGGCTTCAGATGTGCTGAGGTGGACCGAGCTTCCCTGCTGTGATAAATAGTCTGAGACAGAGAACTTCAGACGAGGAAACAGGGAGACACCTTTCCTGCCTCCTGCCAACCAGGGCACAGTTATGAAAAAACAACAACTCAACTGCAAACAATACCCTGGTCGTTTCCCAATGTCTAGTGTGCACCCTTCGAAGTTTGTCAGCCTTCGTAGTCATGCCCAGTGATTGGATATTCTTTGGTGAACTCTGCGGAGTATCCAATCACTGGGCGTGATTAATTAGGCTGACACACTACCAAGGCTCTAGCCACTCTCTCAGGAACAGTTTGTATCTGCTAATCAGATCATTGTCACAATTGTCAAGATATGGTCTATACAAAACTGATTCTTGTTTTGAATGTTTCTTGATTTTGGTTCAGTTTCACTACAGGTTCTGTGTGACCGAGCCAAGGATGGAGGAGTTACCTGGTAGATATCCGATAGGCTGCTGCTGCCAGAGTCGCTGGCAATGCTGCATCCTGATTGGCTGGGAGCCATGTGCATCATCTGCTGGTGGGGGTGGTCTGTGAGGTGCATTTTGTTGAGGTCTCCAGGAAGCTGTGGAACAGACAAAAAGACAAAATAGAGACGAGACGTGAGACTGAGGTTGGTTTCCTGGAGGAGGAATCACAGTGAAATCTTACTGTAGGGTAGCAATCACATGCCACAACTTAGAGGGTCCTGCAAGCCTGCATAGCTGCAGGAATCCAGGTAGACCACACACACACACACACGTACATGACACAAACCCAGATACAGGCACAAGCACAAGCACACGCAAACACACGCACACACACACACACACACACACACACACACACACAGACAGACAGACAGACAGACAGACAGACAGACAGACAGACAGACAGACAGACAGACAGACAGACAGACAGACAGACAGACAGACAGACAGACAGACAGACAGACAGACAGACAGACAGACAGACAGACAGACAGACAGACAGACAGACAGACAGACAGACAGACAGACAGACAGACAGACAGACAGACAGACAGACACACACACACACACACACACACACACACACACACACACACACACACACACACACACACACACACACACACACACACACACACACACACACACACACACACACACACACACACACACACACACACACACACACACACAACCACAACCACCCACACACACATATACCCACACAAACAAACCCATAACACTGTTGTAAATAACTCTCTCTCTCTGTGTCCCTGTCTTCCATATGCCCTCCTCTAAGTACCAGGCCTGTGGCACGCGCCTGTGTTTGACAGCTGACCTGAGTAAGTGTGTGTGTGTCTGCATGTGCACCTCTCCTCTCCTCTCTCTCCGCAGCGCTGTCCCCCAGCTCAGTCACCATAAATCTGACGGGAGCAGACGCCACAGGTCCCCTCTGTGTGACCCCCACCCCAGCCCAACACAGCATGCTGTGACAGCGCCACCATCAACATGACACTGCGGAGGCGCGGGGCAAGTGATGGAATGTGCATACTCCTCACACATATCACACACACACAAATTCAAAGAAAACACACACACACACACACACGTGCACACACAGTTATAACACTCCTCAAAGAAAACACACAGGCGCACGCGCAAACACACCCAAAACAAACACAAACATCACATTCTTCAAAGAATGTAACACATACGTTCTCTTCAAAACATACACGCCATTCATCAAAGAACGCTCATTCTTTAAGAAGCTTCCGTATGTAAACCATTACGCATTGATGCTTGAAAAAGAAATACATTCAAAAGGTGTACCACTAGAATAAACAGAAACACCAGAGGCCTTGGATTTACTAACACACTGCCAAGTATGAGGCAATAGTCATATGATTTTTCTTTTTTTTTTAAATGCTATGTTAGGGAACATTTCACGCAAAATAAAAAAAACCAGATCGATTCAGACTTACTCACAGTTACTCGAGTGCTGCTTGAGATACAAATCTCCATATGTTCTTTGCCGATTTATTTCTTTGTTGTTCAATTCAGCAAAAAACATTCTGCTGCTTCAGCAACAATAAATCACTGTGTGAGCTTTCTGGCCTTGCTCCTTTGAACAGAACCAAATTAGTTCAGAGCTGCACCGTAATGAAAAGTATAGAACTGCACACAGAATTCACAAAAATAAGAGTTCACAGGACAATACCAAAGCCAGTCAGGAGCCATAAAGACAAGATTATTCTCTCAGATATGTTACTGCAGCCTACAGGAACCACAGTAGAGTACTGGTGCATCTTCAAATGAACCCAAAACCACAGCTTGAAATCTGAGGCACTACAATGGAGGGCACAGAACACAAACTTCACAATCATGACCAAGAAACAACAGGGTTGGTGAATACCAAAATATTGATGTACCTAATGTAAAATGTAGAGCCCATTCAAAATGTAGCACCAAGTCTTGATCTACAATGAAAATTGAATTCACACTCTGTCCAAAAAACAAGCAAGCAAGCTTACCGCTGGCAACCATCCGCGTAGCTGAGGCTCTCCGAGACAAAGGCCCACGCCACAGCACCTCACCTCGTCCATGCTGTAGCTGGCATCGTCTGACAAAGCCCGAGCCCGAGCCAGAGCCCGAGCGTCTGGACACAGTACAGCCCTTAGCCACCATCACCTCCACGGTCGCCGTGCCAACATGCAATATTTAATATGCCTCGTCTACACGCAACACCACTTAAGACCCCCACTAGCCCAACACCCACACATGGACTATCACACTCGAACACACACACGGGCGCACACATACACAGTACACGCACGCACACGCGCGCACACACACACACACACACACACACACACACACACACACACACACACACAAAGCAAAGACCAAGAGGGGAGGGGGAGTTGTGGGTTGACAGTATCTGCCCTCAATCGGCCACTTAAATGGATCATCACAGAGATTCATGCCAACATTTCTTGCTACTGGAAAACTGGAGGTTGGAATGATAACATTCAAAACACAGTTGGTAACCAATCCCTGCTGCCTAACCTGGCACAGAGACAAGGGGAGTGGGGTCTGACCCTGTTTACAGTACCTTCAATTGGCAACCATGATCGCCATATCAGGGTTCATACATATCAACCAGAGGACTTTATGCTGCACAAGCCAGGGAAGAAAGCTTGGAATATTGCTTGCCCAAGAGACTTTGCTGTGACCATCAACTACCGAATGTGACCATCAAATACCAAATAAACTCTATTGTTCCATTTCTTAACTCAAGCAATCATACAAGCAGGGCTATACATTCACTTTTTTCATCATTAGTCAAAATGGCTAATAGATGTAAATCGCACTAGACAAACATACACTTGTCACCTGAAAAGGTCGCTAGTAGGCTTTCTTTTCTACCAGTCGAACTGAATTTTCACCAGCATTTGGCCGGTTGGCTGGTGTTAATTTAGAGCCCTGCATACAAGTACAAGATATCACAACCGGGTGCTCTGAGGAAAGCCACAGGCTGAAATGTCATGAGATTGACAATTTTGTTATCTTGTACAGAGTGTGTGCAGCACCTTCTTGCCTTTTCATGAAACTTTATTTTAGGTCAACAGCACCTTTCGTGCGTATGCATTTCCCCATGAATTGCACAAACCTCAAAAAGGAGGTGCACAAACAAAGCGCAGACACCCCTCTGAACCAGAGGTGGACACCCCAGCTTCAGAGAGCGAGTCAAAAAGCCCTGCCAAGTATCTCCATCTGGCTGATGATCATTTCTGTGCTCATTAGGATGAGACAGTTCAGAAATTGGTCAGATGCGAGGCAGGATGTTTACTGTCTGGAGACGGGATCTCCACCTATAGCTTTCTCGACCTACAGCACAGCCAACCGGGCTCTCGTCTCAACCCAGATGGAGGAGGCAGACAGGGAGGTGGAGGAGGGGGAGGAGGAGGAGGAGGGGGAGGAGGAGGAGGAGGAGGGAGGGGGATATGAATAATAAACACTGGCTCAATTTTTCTCTGAGGTCTGTCATAACGACACACAAAACCATCTCCAGAATAAAAGCGGAGAGGAGTCAGTGTTCCAATACTGGACCTTCTAGAACTTTAAATAGTGAAAACACAAGTGATGGCATGTTCATTCGCACAGTGCGGTAATTCTAACGCAGCATTGAGGAGAACAACAACAAAAGGCACCTCAAAATGAACCTGTTTTTAAGGTCTCAATTTTCACAGCTTGAGTCATTAAGTGGTTGAGATTCAAAACTTTGATTCATCCATGACAAAAAATGGATGTAAAATAAAATAACATCATTTTGACGCCATTATGCGATTCTGAATCTGAGCGGCATGCAAGACAAACACGCAACATGCAACACGCAAACGACAAAAACCTCACGGTCGATTTGAGGCTAACGGCCATCGACAGTTACACAGGTATCGAAAGGGTGGATAGATCGGATCGCACATCCCTGAGTCTGTCCGAGTCTGGAGCAGTGATCCAGAGGATGTCCAGAGGGAATCTGGATCGATATGTCTCATGCCCTTCTCCTGTCACTCTGTCAACACTGGAAGCGCCCCGCTCTGGAAAAGGCCATCAATCACACCACTGCCTATGCCACCACGACATGGCTGTCACTGAGGAGTGACATCATCCTCCCTGTGTCAAAGCATGTATGTGGAAGATAAAGTGCCTGTGTGTGTGTATCTGAGATTAAGTGTGCACACGCGTTTGTGTGTGAGATGAGGGTGTATATGTTTGTGTGATGAGGGTGTATGTGTATGTGTGTGAGTGAGTGATGGAGAGTGAGTGTGTGTGTGTCTATGTGTGGTGTGAGTGAGTGAGTGAGTGAGTGAGTGAGTGAGTGAGTGAGTGAGTGAGTGAGTGAGTGAGTGAGTGAGTGAGTGAGTGAGTGAGTGAGTGAGTGAGTGAGTGAGTGAGTGAGTGAGTGAGTGAGTGAGTGAGTGAGTGAGTGAGAAAGAGAGAGAGAGCACGCGCAAGTGCGAGTGTGAGAGCGAATGCGAGTGTGAGTGTGTGTCTGTGAGAGAGATAGAGAGATAGATAGATAGATAGATAGATAGATAGATAGATAGATAGATAGAGAGAGAGAGAGAGAGAGAGAGAGAGAGAGAGAGAGAGAGAGAGAGAGAGAGAGTGAGAGAGCGAGAGTGAGAGAGCGAGAGTGACAGTGAGAGAGCGAGAGTGATTATGAACGAGTACTGTGTTTGTTTGATGGAGAAAAGTTAATGAAAGCGTTGTGGAGGGGTGTGTGGAGCGGGCGGAAACGCTGCTAATTGCTGAAGTCACACTGCGATAACTCTAACACACACACACACACACACGGAACACACACACACGGAACACACACACACACGGAACACACACACACACGGAACACACACACACACACACACACACACACACACACACACACACACACACACACACACACACACACACACACACACACACACACAGGGGGTGCCCTTAATCACACATCTTCAGTCAGCCCCTCTCACCCCACCCCACCCATCCCCCACCACCAACACCCGACATCCAGGGGGTCTCCCCAACTCCCCATGAATTAATGATCGGGCCGCGAGATTAAAAATGAATGTCAAGCTCCGCGGGCTTTCCACACGGATACATCAGTGGAGCAAGCCATGCGAGGCCAGGCCTAGTTTTCAAAACCTCCAGCAGCAGCAGCAGCAGCAGCAGCAGCAGCAGCAGCAGCAGCAGCAACAGCAACAGAAGCAGCAGCTCCATGCATTCTGCATCAGCTGCAGCTAACTAGCACCGGCTCCCTCTCTCCAGAATTGCCGTCCCGTTCCAAAAACTTTGAAATGCAGACAGAACAGTCAGTACAGTACGAAATACTGCTAAAAAATGTCTTTCTGGACATTCAAAATGACATACAATGGAGAAGATCCCCCTTCTCATGTATGAACATTTTCCCAGTCATAATAAATATTTAGAATTTGATGGTTTGAATGGGCAGCATGAATTATGGAAATAAACTACTAAAAATATTACACAGTGCACCTTTAAGCCAGCAAGTGAGTTAGTAGGTAAAATGTTGATCACGTTTCTAAGATTTCCTGGTGAATGAATGAATGCAGTAACATGAGTGGGAGCGGATCTGCTGTACTCCGTGGTGGGAGGTTTGTTCAATGTGTTTGCCCTTTTTGCTCGATTTCCAAATGGTAAGGTTAGGTGAATACAGAGTGATTCATTGCTTTCAAAGAGGAAAAAAAGAAAAAGACCACTACGAGGACTGCAACATCAAGGCAAACAAGGGAGACAAAAGCTTGGAGAGACGCCAGCAGCATGGAAAGTTAGAGTGTAGGTGGGCGTACGTGTATGTGTATTTTTGAGAGATAGAGCAAGAGAGAGAGAGAGAGAGAGAGAGAGAGAGAGAGAGAGAGAGAGAGAGAGAGAGAGACAGACAGATAGACACAGACAGACAGACAGAAAGAGAGAGAGAGAGAGAGAGAGAGAGAGAGAGAGAGAGAGAGAGAGAGAGAGAGAGAGAGAGAGAGAGAGAGAGAGAGAGAGAGTGTGTTTCTGTATGTGTGTGTGCGTATGCGTGTGTGCGCGTGCTTGTGCGCGTGCTTGTGCTTGTGCGTGTGTTCGACTTCGCATACATCTGCGTTTTTGTCCATGTTCTTCCTGGGTAAAGGTGTAGAGCGGAGTACTTCCTATTCCTAATGGTGCTCGGCTCCGCTCCGCTCTGCTCTGCTCTTGGCCAAAGGCATTTCCTCAGCTTGGCATCCAGGTCAGGGGGTGAGCAGGAGCTACACGGGCCGCTATGCTGCTCACAAAGCCCTGGCCGGAGAATACAGTACTGGCCTCCCTTCCTCTCCAGGATGGGGCCAATGGAGCTGTCTTTGTGTGTGTGTGTGTGTGTGTGTGTGTGTGTGTGTGTGTGTGTGTGTGTGTGTGTGTGTGTGTGCGTGCGTGCAAGTGAGCGAGCGAACGAACGAATGAGTGAGAGAGAGGGAGGAGAAAGAAAGTAGGAGAGTAGGAGGAAAGCGAGAGTGGGTGGGGAGTGTGTGTGTGTGTGTGTGTGTGTGTGTGTGTGTGTGTGTGTGTGTGTGTGTGTGTGTGTGCACGCGCGAGAGTGCGTGTGCATGTGCGCGTGCGCGCGTGTGTGTGTGTGTGTGACTGTGTGTGTGTGTCCATACTGTGGCAAATGTGAGGGGGTGTTTCAAAAACACACTTCCTCCCCACACCACTCTCCCACTGGCCACCACCCCGGGCCAGGACTTCATGGCTATCACCACAATAGCCGGTGATGAGGAGAGAAGCACCACACACGCACACGCACACGCGCACGCGCACGCGCACGCACACACACACGCACGCACGCACGCACGCACGCACGCACGCACGCACGCACGCACGCACACGCACACGCACACGCACACACGCGGGCACACACACACACACACACACACACACACACACACACACGCACACACACACTCACGCATGCACACAACTCCAACTCCGTAGCGGAAGAGAGGCACCAAAACTGCGTGCCAACCAACAGTAGGGCTAATTGGAGTAGGCTGCCACAGACTGATTGCACACTGATATCGCCACTCATGAGCTGAATGGCTGTAAACACTTGGAAATAATAAAGACACACTGAGCAGAACCGCCCTTTGTCGTTGGGTTTTTCAATGTGCCAAATTCCTTTTTTTCCATTTTTCCTCTTGAGATTCACTATTGCCGATAAAAACTCAGTTCAAGCTGAAACTGACCACCTGGAAAGCTGGGCAATAGATTATATGTTGAAGGGCTGGGCAGGTGCTTATGGAATACAGTACGAGGTGAGCAAAAACACACTTGTAACAGTGACAAGACTAAATATTAAACCTTTGTGAGGAGGACAAGTGATGGATTAAAACCATCAAAGAAGGACAAAAAAAGAATGTCAATAGCGTGTGTGTGCACACACTAACAAAATGGTGTGTTATTGGCTGGGATGGCCACGAAGATGGTGTTAGACAATGGTGCACACCACAAAGCCCACTCACACACGCACAAGCAAATGCACACACACAACCAAAACATACGCACACTATCGTACACCTGGTTACAAGCCCCATACAATGCTTGATCCCTCACCACAAGGTAATAAGCAATAACGTAACCGTGACAATGGAAGACTAAACATAAAAGCTTTGTGAGAACAAGTCAGATTATGGATTAAACCATCAAGGAAGGACCAAAAAAAGACTGTCAATAGCGAGTGCGCACACCAGGGCTTGACACTGGCACCTGCCAACCGGCCAAATGCTGGTAAAACTTGGCTGTGGCTAGTAATAATTTCAGTGTCACTAGCCAATTTGGCTGGCAGCTTATTCCTTGGTATAACATATGCATCATATTAGCCTATATTCTGTTGTTTTCCCCTTGTGTATCAATTGCTTGTATTTAACTTCAAGAAAAAGCTCAGTAACTCTAAAGTTTCTATACTTCCATATAGAAAGCTTTACACTCATCTTGCTTTACTTTAGCACCTCATCTTCTGAGGTAAGACGTACACTATCATGATAAAGAAAATATGTGTGGCTAGTGGAATACCTGAATGGCTAGTGACTCTGGGAAACTACTAGCCACAGTGGCCGGCGGGTGAAAAAGTTAATGTCAAGCCCTGGCGCACACACTCACAAAATGGTGTGTTATTGGCTGTGGGATGGCCACAAAGATGGTGCTAGACAATGGTGCACACCACAAAACCAACTCACACACGCACAAGCAAGTGCACACACACAACCAAATATACATACGCAGGGCCGTTGGCAGCTTTGGCTGGGCCTGGGACAAGTTATGCAAATAAATCACTGGGAGCATTAACAGTGTTGCGGACTTCCATCATTTACTTGGGCCTGGGACAAAGACATATGAAAGGGCCCCAAACCCAATCAATACAACGTAATGAGGATCCAATACTGGGCCCCCTCTCTCCCTGGGCTCAGGACAAGTGACCCCTTTGTCCCCTCCGTCAGATCCCTGTATATACACACACACAAACCGTACACCCAGCTACAAGCCCCATACAATGCTCGACCCCTCATCACATGTGATATTGCAGCGTTAGAGCACGGGGGCCAGTGCTACCACATCACCACCACTACTACTACTACCCTCTCTCCCTGGCTTCATGAGCAGGGCCGACCCCGATGCTGCACGGCACAGCAGCCATTGGCCAAGCCAATTATGTTAACGGCAATAAAAATCAGGCCGTGTCCTGGCCGCCGCTCTGGCATTCAGCACGCTGCTACGGCGTAACGATCAGCGGGAGATGAATGAGCTGCAGCCAGAGGGGGAGATACAGCACTCGGGCAGCCCCACTGCTGCTACTGCCACTGCACTACCGCAGACTAGAGGAGAAGAGAGGGAGAGGAGGGAGGGAGGGAGAGATGGAGAGACAGAGATAGGGAGAGATAAAGTGGGAGAGTAAGAAATAGATCTTGAGGAGAGGGAATAAGGGAGGGGAAGACAGAGTGGAAGAAGGAGAGAGAGAGAAATGGTTTGTGAGGTAAGGGGATGAGAGAGGGTAGAAGAGAAAGGGAGAAGGAAATAGAGCAGGGGGGAAATAGTGAATAGAGGTGACGAGGGAAACTGAGAGGGAGAACTAAAGAGGAAGAGGAGGAGAGAGTGGGGGGGAGAGAGAGAGAGTGAGGAGAAGATGAGAGAAACGTGGAGAATGACAAGAGAGAGAGAAAGAAGGGGAAAGAATAAGAGAATGGCAGCGGGCAAGAGGAACCAAACACATACAGAGAACAGGAGGGTGAAAAGTCTAAAACACTGCAAAGACTTTAAATCCCCTGGCCACTCCTTGCCTTTGTCTTCCAGTGGAAAGCGAGAGAAGACAGAAAGGAAGAGAGAATGACGGAGGGAAAGAGGGAAAGGGGAGGGCAGAGACTGACACAGAGAGAGAGAGAGAGAGAGAGAGAGAGAGAGAGAGAGAGAGAGAGAGAGAGAGAGAGAGAAACAAGAGATGGGTGAAAAGTCTACATCGCTGCACAGATGTGTCTAGCCCATCTTTCCTCTCCTCTCCTCTCCTCTCCTCTCCTCTCCTCTCCTCTCCTCTCCTCTCCTCTCCTCCTCCTCCCCTCCTCTCATCTCCTCCTCCTCCCCTCCTCTCATCTCCTCTCCTCTCCTCTCCTCTCCTCTCCCCTCCTCTCTTCTCCTCTCTTCTCTTCTCTTCTCTTCTCTTCTCCTGTCATCTCCTCTTCTCCTCTCCTCTCCTCTCCTCTCCTCTCCTCTCCTCTCATCTCCTGTCCTCTCCCTCTCCCTCTCCTCTCCTCTCCTCTCCTCTCCTCTCCTCTCCTCTGCCTAGCGGAGGGAGGGAGGGAGGCTGTGGGCTGTGTGGGCTGTAGACTGCGGGGGATCGTGTGCCAGAGAGTAATTAAGATTCACAGCCTCACTGACATAACTGCAGTCTGATTAGGGGTGAAATAAAGTCAGAGCCAAGAGGAATATCATCACCCAAAGACTCATCACCTGGGAAAAAAATGTTCAAAGAAATATATATATATATAATAAACAGAACACAATATATTAAATAAAAACTACTTGCAAATCGCACGGCCGCCCATGCCGTTCTCCACAAGCTGCAGCGGATGTTAACTAGCTTGACCTAATGCAGTGTGCTGCTGCTAGAGTAGCAGGGTGGGTGGGAGGGAGAGTTAAACAGCATGACCTAATGCAGTAAAAAAAAGAGGCAGAGGCAGAGGCAGAGGCAGCGGCGGCAGCACAATATTCATGATTGGCCATATTATTCATAGAAGTTATACGACGGGGCGGGCGTCATCATCATAAAGGAGGGTATCAGGGGAGGCGCCTCGCCGTGCAATCTCATGAATTTAACAGGATTCGAGGGCACGGTGGGTAATAAGGAGGGGGCAAGGGCATTGGAGGTTATAACAGCAGTCAAGGGCGACAGGGTTCAATGTGAAAGGAGGCCAGGGGAAGGTCACTGCAGCTGTACTGTGGGGGAGAGAGTACAGAAGGGCATGGGGTGGCGGTGGTGGGGTCAGTTGTCCCGGGCCCAGAACTGGGTCCTCATTACATGGTGTGTATTGGATGGGGGGGTCTTTCATATGACTTTGTCCTGGGTCTGGCCAAAGAGGTCAGAGGCCCTGGCAGGGAGAGACACATCAAGGGCAGGACTGTGCAACAGCATGGCAACAATATCATCACACGACGACAACAACAGAGGCTACAGTAACATCACAACGGCAGAAGTAACAACAGTGTTTTTGCAACACCTCACCACAGCTTTACACCAACCTTCCTCAACCGATTCACAAAAATAAACTGCAGAATTTGCAGAAGAAGGATCCTTCTGCCATTTCAAACCGGCAAATACAAGCGGCAGCCCAGCCCCTGTGTCTGCTTGTAATATTATAACAACATTTCCATGGATATCAGCTATGTTTGGACGACCACAGCCTGCATCACACGTCCTAAAAGGGGGAACCAAAAACCTAAGGTCATACAAAGCACACGCACACACACACATGCGCGCGCGCGCGCGAGCACACACACACACACACACACACACACACACACACACACACACACACACACACACACACACACACACACACACACACACACACACACACACACACACACACACACACACACACACACACACACACACACACACACACACACACACACACACACAAAGACAACGTACACACAAACACAGACACAGACACACACAGACACACCCTTTTAGAAACCCATACTCTCCACATTTCCAACACTCTACGATGTACACACAGAAGGGCACACACACACACACACACACACACACACACACACACACACACACACACACACACACACACACACACACACACACACACACACACACACACACACACACACACACACACACACACACACACACACACACACACACACACACACACACACGTGAAATAAACACTGCTTTACAGTAAGAGCCATTTCACACAGATATAAAAAGCCCCACTCACTCGTCCTTCTGGGGGTGGTTTGTACGGTGCCCATTAGATGTGCTTTAGGGTGCGTCACACTATACATTAGCACAGCTTCGGCTGCTTTTTCCACTATACATTAGAGTGCTCTCCCAAGGTCCCCCCAACCAGACCAGACAGGAAGCCTTGCACAACAGCTGAGAGAGCCAGAGAAAAGCAGCAGTGCTGTGCCAAGCTCTTAGCCAGCCTCCAAGGGAAGGGAGGTGGGCAAGGGCCACGGAGTGTTGAGGGGGGAGAGCGTAGTACGGACACTGCAGGGATGTGGGCTGGTGAGGCTAGTAGAGGTTCAGAGAACCAAGACGCTCTCTCTAGAGCTATTACCATGGAATTATTAGCACATGACTTACACATTTACGCATCGCACACTGCGTGTGCTTCCATTTGGAGATGCTTTCAATCTCACTGTACTATGTAATGGCTCTAAAGGCTTTCTCTTCTGTTCAGTTCTATTCCATTCTATTCTATTCTGATATAAATAAAGGATATTTGCTCAGGAGTGAGCCAACAACCTTATCAAGTATTGAATTTAAAGTGCGGCCTCTTTCCCCGGTGTGCTGTTTTATTCGTCCTTGTTCTCAGTCTGAAAAGTGTCAGCGCCGGGACACCAGACTTGTTGATGAGGACATAGTCCAATGACTCAGTACACCTACAGGGAAGAAAAGACACAAACAAAGAAAGCAAAGAAACAAAGAAACAAACAAAAACAAAGCCCTATTGCGTCAGAGATTACATACACAGTACTGCGGAGGGAAGAAAATGATTAAGAAGTTGGAGGGCTCGACTTGCTTTTGTTCCGAGTGTGAGGTCGTGTCCTGGAGAGACATTTCTGATTTTAAAAACCAAGTCGCACAGGGACGCGGTAAATGGATTAAACGATTAAAATATTAAACCGTCGAGCCACCAAACTGTGTTGCGCACTAGCTTTGGCCGGCGGAGTGTTAACGGCATGCTGCGTGCACTCGGGAAGGTGGAGGCAATAGGAATTACGGCTTGATTAATTGTTTATGCCATCATACACGCTTAATCACGCAGCGACTTAACCCCATGCAGCAATTACCCAGGCGGCACCACACAGATAATGCAGCACAACACAACAGCTATTCAGCTCTGTGTGTGTGAGTGTGCATGCATGTGTGTGTGCGTGTGTGTGCGTGTGTATGCGTGTGTGTGTGTGTGTGTGTGTGTGTGTGTGTGTGTGTGTGTGTGTGTGTGTGTGTGTGTGTGTGTACACAGAGAGTGAGAGAAGGAGGGAGCGAGAGACAGCAAGAGAGAGAGAGAGAAATGTGTGTATGTGAATAAGAAAAACAAATTACTTTGCTATTAGCAAACAAATCATCGCTACTCTGTTATTAGCAGTCGATCATTGTCATTCTATTCATTCTACCAATGTGGGCCTTAGGGTCTGCGGTAGTGCTGATGGCTGATGGCTGATGGCGTGGGTGTTAAGAAGGCGCAGTAGGAGAGGCATACTGCACTCCTCAGCACTCAGAAAAGATGAAGAGGAGGCACACAGTGACACAGGAGCCCCTCTGCACTCTCCTCACTCTCCTCAAGCCTGATGTGTCATCCGTCAGAGCTGTGATGAGGAACAGGAGAGGGGTGAGAAGGAGCACTGAGCTGCTGTGCACATCATGGGGCTGCAATGTACACCACTGGGGGGTGTAAGCACACGTCATCAGGTTGTAGGGTGCATTTGGTGGGTGCAAGTGTATACAGTGCGTCATCGACATGTAGTGTCCATTTTCTTGGCTGTCGGGAGACGTCATGGGTCCAGAAGTGTGCACATCCCTAGTTTTCAGTTGTACATCGTGGGCAATGACTGTCAATCACTAGGCCGCAAGAAACATCACTTGGCTATGTGCCTCATTCGACTGTAGGGAACATTAGAACATCATCAGGCTGTAGGGTCCATTTCTCAGCTGCAAGGCTATGTCATGATTCTGCGGGATACATTACTAGTAGGCGGTAAAAGGTACGTCATCTAGCCATGTGGTGTGCTGTGCACCACAAGCCAAAAGGTGATCTGGGACACATCACACTTGGCAATGAGTGTCAATCAGTGCCAATAACGGTGTATCACCATCGGGCTGAGGGACTCAAATTTGGTCTGGACAATTTGGTCTGCAAGTGTGCATCACTGCGCTTACATGGGGGTGACATCACTCGGAAGAAAGAAGACGTCACCAGAGCATGGGGCCATTGCGCCCAGACAGCCTACCCTCAGGCTCCCTTGTGTGAGAGTCAGCATGCTCTCCCCACACACATGCTTGTCCACCCGCCTCTCCCTTGACCAATGCACTGATCCCTGACCACAGCCAAGCAACCCTGACGGTGTACAGAAGCACCTGATGGAACATGGAGACCCAGAGGAGATGGAACCCAGGAACGGAACGGAACGGAACGGAGTGGAGTGGAGGGTGGAAAATGGGGTGGGGGGTGGGGGGGTGGTGACTGATTGCTTTTCCATAACCGGCTTACTGCCTGACAATCGAGCGAAACCAATTTGACAAAGCTTGCCGATTTTACGGCGCGATAACCATTTTATTACCAGCGTGCAAACAGACATCAGAGAAACTACTGAGCTGTTTCAACGCCGCTGCTCGTAATGTAATAAACATTGGCTGACTACTGCAGCAAATTTATTAGATCTTTGGCTCGGTTTTGACCCTCTGACCTCTGAACACTAACTCTTGCTTTATCAGAAACGCATAGAGTACAGTATACCGCGGGAGCTGAGCAATAAGTGATCCTACCAGAGATTCTTTGAAGTGATACTGTCCCATTTTTGGAAATAAGCTTATTTTACACCTTCCCTTGAGTTAAATAATAGGGTTTTACCGTTCTCCTGTACTTTCAACCGTTTTCTAGTTATGACAGTGCAAATTTTGCCTCCAAGCTAACAGTTAACATTGAGTCCTATGAGACCAGTTAGCCGCGAGCTGGTCTCATAGGACTCAATGTTAACTGCTAGCATGGAGGTAAAATTTGCACTGCCATACCCAGAGAACGGTTGAAAGTACAGGAGAACGGTAAAACCCTATTATTTAACTCAAGGGAAGGTGTAAAATAAGCTTATTTCCAAAAATGGGACAGTATCACTTTAAGTATATAGAGATATGCCAATGTAATAGGTTGCTATGGGCACCTAACATGACCAGGTTCCGGTCTGCCTAAAGGGGCGTGCCATAATACTCCTAGCATTGAATAGAACAGTCCTTAGGTCTGCCTAGGTCTGCCTAAAGGGGGATTCCCCCCACTGCCCCTTGCAATAATAGAACCCGGAAACAATGGGCCAATGGAACCTCTCTCTCTCTACTCTCTCTGATCCTACTGGACCCCAAATGACTTGAAAACCACTTGGCAAGGACGTGGTAATACTCCCCAGTACGTTTAAATGGTTCCCTCATTAATAAAAAAATCAACCATGATTTTGAAATAGGCAGCGTCAAAATAAACTGTAAGGCTAATCATTTTTTATTTTAGTTCAGTGTGCACAAGTAAGTGGATCACAGTATGAGCTCAGTAAATTATCGCCTCTGTAAGACTCTCTCATCCAGGTTACCTCAGACAACATTTAGTTGTAATGATATCGACTGCTTTGTGGTGCTTGAATAAGAAGTTGGAAAGCTCACTATTTTTCAAGCTCCAACAATCTCCAAACTCCAAAACGTTCAGTCCAGTTGCCTACAGGTAAAAGCTCTTTTGACTGAGTAAATTCTCCTGTGAAGCTCGGCTGCTACAGTGCTGTGCTTGACTGCTACGGGCAGAGCCGGTCTTACGGACCAGCCCATCCTACTCCCGCTGCGAGGGGTCGGCCGGGTCACACGTGCAGCTTGCGGCCGTCAGGAGAAACAGGAAACCAGCTGGCTCCTCCGGCCGCCCTCTGGCCCACTCGGCCCCCCGGGCAGGAAGAGTGGCCAGGGTCGTCTCTAGTCCCCCTGCCCCATCACCTCAGCCTTCCGCACACGCTCACATCCATACACACACATACAGTATGGACATCCACACTAACCCACACATTCTTTTTTTCTCTCTCTCTCTCTCTCTCTCTCTCTCTCTCTCTCTCTCTCTCTCTCTCTCTCTCTCTCTCTCTCTCTCTCTCTCTCTCTCTCTGACACACACACACACACACACGCACGCACGCACACGCTCGTCTCTAGAACCCCTGCCCACCTCACCAGAACCTTCCGCACATTCACACACAACCATTAACACACACAGTACGGCCATGAACAAATACACTCTCACACAATCACCATGCACACACACACACATCCTTGCACAAGCGCACACACACCAACACAAGCGCGCACACACACGCACACACACGCACAGTATGAGGCACGGGCCTGAAGTGCAGCAGTATCTCCAGAGGGAGCTGGCTGCCACCTCCTCCATCCTCCTTTCATTTCCTCCTCCCAGCCCTGCCATCGGCACCAGCAGCCCGCTCCCTGCACTGCTCTCGTCTCTGACCCGCCCCTTATCAGGGTTAATCTATACGCTGTCATTAGACCACTCTACTGCCTCACTCACGGCACTGAGCCACTACGGGGCCGAGGTGAACACACAGAGACAGGGACAGAGAGACAGGGAGAGAGAGAGAGAGAAAGACATGGAGGGAGAGAGAGAGAGAGAGAGAGAGAGAGAGAGAGAGAGAGAGAGAGAGAGAGAGAGAGAGAGAGAGAGAGAAAGACAGACAGAGAGAGAGAGAGAGAGAGAGAGAGAGAGAGAAAGATAGACAGAGAGAGAGAGAGAGAGAGAGAAAGACAGACAGAGAGAGAGAGAGAGGGAGAGAGAGAGAGAGAGAGCAAGCGAGTGAGAGGGAGAGGGAGAGAGTGAGCGAGCAGCGAATTCATCTCCGGGAAAAAAAGAGACAAAGGCAGACAAAGGCGGCCGAGTTGCGGCCATGTGGCGGCTGCGCGGAGCAGCAGCAGGAGGAGTACGTAGTACAATCCAGCACCAGCCCTCCTCAGGCCTTTCCACGCACGCCACCGCCCGCCTTAGCTCCACACACATTTCATATTTATGAATGTCCTTGAAAATGATCCAGACAGGCACTGCCATGGATACCCCGGCACTGGAAAAATCAATAGCTGTAATACAATGGCAACAGCTTGGGTGAATATTATTGGCCATATCAACTCCAAATCTGGAGCAAGTGGGGGGAGTCGTGGTGGGGAGGAGGGTGAGGGTGTGTGTGTGTGTGTGTGGAGGCCTGGCAAGATAAAGGCATTACAGTCTGCTGTGCGAGCGTGTGTGTGTGTGTGTGTGTGTGTGTGTGTGTGTGTGTGTGTGTGTGTGTGTGTGTGTGTGTGTGTGTGTGTGTGTGTGTGTGTGTGTGTGTGTGTGTGTGTGTGAGAGAGAGCGTGTGTGTGTGTGTTAAAGGGAGATCAGTTAACAGTAGTGAAAGCCAGTTGGGTCTGCTTTAAACCACTTTAGCGATAACACTAAGGCTAATTAACAGCGTTTGGCGAAAATGGAGTATTGAAAAAGGGGCCATTACCACTCTTTCAAAGGTGTAGACTTATCAGTATGTCAAAAAAAATTAATCACAAAGGCTAGAGGAGGCCTGCACAACTTGAAAGGTTTTTGCAGGTGTGGCCATTTCAGAAGGTATTACTAGGTATTAGGTATTCCAGAAGATGTAAAAGCGCTATTCTACAGCGAAGGACCAGTCACTTCTTGTGGAAAAATCAGTTGACAGAAATGTCAATTTTCACACAGTGAATATACAGGAAATAGTAGTAAATATTTGTTCATAAGTAAATATTTGTCCATGGTGTGTTGTGCGGTTCAGTTCGTCAAAGAAATAAAGAAATAGTGAAATCACCAGTGAAATCACCCAACAACACCGACAGAGACTCGATGTCTGCAGCCCTGGTTGAGTGATCCCGGGCGATCGCTGACTCATACAGCTTGAGTGGGGCATTTGAGTGAGTCAGGGTCAACAACACTTTTGCTGATCTATCTTCGGGGCGTGACTGACGTTGGCAACTCCAAAATAAAAAACAAAAACAAAGTGACGAAACTGGCCCCGGTCGACAATAATGTCCTGCATTATTTAGCCTCTTGCTTTTAACATCTCAATATTCTCCTCCTCCTCCTCTTCCTCCTTCTCCTCCTCCTCCTCCCTGTAGAGAGCGGCTCTGAGCTTTTATCCGGCGCGTCCGGGGAGGTTTAGAGTGTCCTCTCTGGACAGGAAGTACAGGCGATAACGATCAATAAGCCGTGCATTAAGGCCACGGCACAAAACAACACAACACAACAGACACGCCGGCCATCATCGCCGTCGTCGTAAATGATTGTTCTTTACAAAACAAAAAGGTGCCTTCTATTGCTAGCTTTCCCTTCTTTCTACTTAACTCTGATGTGCCTGGCCTGGCAACAAAAGGCATCTTACCTTGACCAGTTTCAAAGCCTGGATTGGGCTCTCTTCTTCTTGCACGTTCTGAGTGAAGGGAAATCTATGGGGCAACTACTGGCCAATCACGTTTACAAAGCACTGCAAAAGGTCGTAGTCAGTCACTCCGCACAATAGCACACACAGAGAGACCATAAAGGCAACGTAAACAAAGACTAGGCTGTTGAGGTCTATCTTTAGGCTCCTTTAGAGGAAACACTGTAAGTGTCCAGGATTCTGAGCACTCTTCCAAAATGTCTTTTCACTTTTTTTTGTTCAGGCCCTTACCGCTGACAGGCGAGGGGCACAGTCCTCACACGCACAATGACATCTTCCACAGTAAGCAAACACACCCCGCTGCCCCACAGAGCATAAACAAAAACAACACAAGTGTCACCCTGACATTCACAAGTCAGCTCAGCGAGCTAACCACCAGAGAACTTAACTGCAGCGCACACAAACACACACGTCAGTGCAAAAGGGAAAGATAGAAAAAACTTGGTGCCACTGCGGACTTTAAGGCAATACGTAGTAAGTTCTTCACGCAGTAGACTTACTGCCTCCGCAAGTTGGAAGGACAATGGTCCTTCAGAGAGAAGTACAAAGAAACTCGTCTTTGAGATGTGGAACTTCACGTGGAATAATTACTTTAAAGACTGTGCTTTTGAGCTGATATTTTTTTAATTCATTAATTGTGGAGGAAAAAACAATTAAACCGTAATTAAACTATCTAGTTTCCCCCAAAAACCTGCATGGAGCCGTTTATATCCAGGCTGGCCTGATGAGGCATATACTACAAACCCCTTAGAGCAGGGGTGTCAAACTCATTTTGGTCCGGGGGCCGCATACAACCCATGTGGACCTCAAGCGGGCCGCATTAGTAACATCATCGCCAAAAAAAAAAAAACGTAAAGCAGAGGATTAGTGTTCAGTGCTATCACGTTTTAAGTGTGTTGAATATGTAGAAAGCAATGCAATACTGATAATCCTATGCAAAATTTCCTTGACTTCATTCATTCATTGCTAACCGTCAATTAATTAAATAAGGGACAGTTATTTTTGGCCGGGGGTCTGGGGGTTTTCCCCCAGAATTTTTTTTATTTCTTAGATGTAATTTCCTGCATTTTCACGCATTCTAACATCCCGTTTCCAGTTTCAGCTTAATAGGAACCAATACAAATCCAATTATATTTATTATTTAATTACAACCAATACCAATACAATAACAATAAGAAATATTAACATTTTATCTCTATATATGAGGTCTATAATATATGAGCTTTATCAAATGCCTGTTACAGTACAAATTCACCATTTATAATAGAAGTGTGATGTGCACTTTACTACATATATACAGTATAAGAGAGGGACCATTGGGTTAATGTCATGCATGTCTCGATTTTGTGCGTAATTGCGCATTTCGGTTATTTCATAAAAAAAAAAAAAGTAAAAAAAAAATAATATATATATATATATTTTTTCTTTTCTTCTTTTTAACGTTTTTTTTTTTTTCTCCGGGCCGGATGGAACCCTCTGGCGGGCCGGATGCGGCCCGCGGGCCGTATGTTTGACACCCCTGCCTTAGAGTAAGAGAGGCCCAGTAGCACAGCGCACCACAGCAAGACCAGAGCAGCTGCTCTTCATGCTCAGCTGATCTATGGGAAAGATCTGTGTGATGCACTGCTACTACTGCTGCGACTGCATCTGTTGTTACTGCTAAGGCAGTTCACCTTTAGGCATCGAGAAGCAGAGGGCTCACCACATAGAGAACACTGTGTGCTTGTGTGTGTGTGTGTGTGTGTGTGTGTGTGTGTGT
This sequence comes from Engraulis encrasicolus, assembly GCF_034702125.1. Taxonomy (NCBI): domain Eukaryota; kingdom Metazoa; phylum Chordata; class Actinopteri; order Clupeiformes; family Engraulidae; genus Engraulis; species Engraulis encrasicolus. Next base: position 53,084,886 of record NC_085863.1, read on the forward strand.
GTGCGCGTGTGTGTGTGTGTCTCTGTGTGTGCGTGTGTGTGTGTGTGCGTGTGTGTGCGTGTGCGTGTGGGCTTCGCTTCCCATAGTTAGCACACGTACACGAACACTCGCATACACCACAAACACGTGACTCAAACAAAACATGCACAAAGATTCAGATACAAAAACATACTAGTATAACGCACAAACAAAAATTCACACGACAGACAGACAGACAGACAGACAGACAGACACCCACAGACAGACAGACAGACAGACAGGCAAACAGACAGGCAGGCAGACAGGCAGGCAGGCAGACACACACAAACAGATCTATTCATCTGCAGCCTTTGTTCTACCAAAAACTGCCAGCAGTATCATTCAGATAGCCATTAATCTCGATTTTATTATGCCTCCGTGCTGCTCAGACATTGATTGCTGATGTGGCATGGATAACAGACAGACAAAGACACAAACACAGACACACTGAGACACACGCAGAGACACGACTGACTCAAAATGGCAATGGAGGGGTCAGGAAACCTCACTAGCTCATATTAATACCCCAAACACACAACCAAAACGATCCACTATAAACAAAGGGAGAGGTTGGGGGTCTCGTGTATACCACCTCCCCCACCCCAAAACGGATATAGCCACCAGGGCCATCATCTTACATCTACCCCCACCAAAGATGATGTGATGCACTAGGGGACAGGGAGGGTCAGGGATATCACCTCATCATAACACGTCCCCCTGCCTGCTCACCAGACCCCCAAAAGAAGAAGAAAAAAAAACACTCACAGGCACATATGCACGTACACACACCGCAAAACAAAAACAAAACAAGGGCTCGTACAGCACAAAGCGCGCACACGCACACGCACGCAAAAGTACCACAAACACACACACCCACATCCACCAATGCAAAAATAAATAATAAAAGCCAAGCCAGGGGCTGGTGCCTCTAATGGACAACAAAGGGGGAGATAATGACGGCGTGAAGGAGCTCCCTGCCATGTCAGCTTAGGGAGAGTGCCAGCCAAGCCAGCAGGCACAGCACAGCCAGCCCAATGGAGACAGAGGCAGCCAGCAAAACTGCAGCGCTGCACAATGGCTAACGTGCCACGGCCCTCTCACTCTCTCTACTCTAGTCTCTCTCTCACTCTCTCTATCTCTATTCTACTCTCTCCATCAACCTCAATCTCCCTATTCTCTCCCCATTCTCTCTCTCTCTCTCTCTCTCTCTCTCTCTCTACCTCTCTCTCTACCTCTCTCTACCTCAATTCCCCAATTCTATCTCTCTCCCCCAATACCTCACTCTTCCCCTCACTCTTCCCCTCTCTCTTTCCCCATCTCTCTCTCGCACTCTCTCTCTCTCTCCCTCCCTCCATCGCTCCAAAGGACCAATACTGACCCTGCTGCTGAATTATGCATGGCCACACAGTCCAAAGCCACGGACATGTCCAAGACCCAACAGCTGCCAAGGCCCCACTGTGGAAATGGATGTCAATGTGTGTGTGTGTGCGTGCGTGCGTGCGCGCGTGCGTGCGTGTGCGTGAGTGTGAGCACGCGTGTGTGTGTGTGTGCGCGCGCGTGTGTGTGTGTGTACTGTATTCCATAAGAGACCTAAAACAGGTCTAAATTCTATTAGCCTGCACTCATGTTGTGTACAAACAGAGAGCCAGCATTGGCATTACAGATATTGACCACGGACGCAAACGACATAACAGCTCCACATGCAGTACATAAACAGGGCTCTTGCCCAACACGACGATCAGAGGGGAGGGAAGGGAACATCTTGGACTGTTTCTTCAGGGCCAATTTGGTAGCCTGCAATGTCCACCTGAAGGGAGAGGAGCACAGTACAGTGCCGCACTTGTGAGTGACCCTAATGCTATTTCCAGTTTCTAGACAGGGCTAATGGAACCTCATTAACCTCCATGTGCCTCTGCTTATCAGCCACAAGCACCCTATGCAACGCAACGCAACGCAACGCAACGCACAGACTCCAGGCCTCCTGCTTAAGAACTGTCTGCATTGCAGCATATACTGTGTGTGTGTGTGTGCGTGTGTGTGTGTGTGTGTGTGTGTGTGTGTGTGTGTGTGTGTGTGTGTGTGTGTGTGTGTGTGTGTGTGTGTGTGTGTGTGTGTGTGCGTGTGTGCGTGTCTGAGAGAGTAAGTGAGTGAATGTGCGTGTGTGCTTTGTGTGTGTGTGCTTTGTGTGTGTGTGCTTTGTGCGTGTGTGCTTTGTGCGTGTGTGTTAGTGCATGTGTGCATGTGTGTATCAAAATTCAATAGTCTGATATCTAGGTGGAATGCATCTGTGTTGTTCATCTGCAAATATCAAACACACCAGGCATCAAACCAGATCAGTGCTGACAGACATTACTGTACCGGCCAAAACACAGCAGTACAGACAGAGATTCTTTAAGTATAGAGATATGCCATTGTAATAGGTTGCTATGGGCACCTAACATGACCAGGTTCCGGTCTGCCTGAAGGGGCGTGTCATAATACTCCTAGCATTGAATAGAACAGTCCTTAGGTCTGCCTAGGTCTGCCTAAAGGGGGATTTCCCCCCCTCCCCCTTGCAATAATAGAACCCGGAAACAATGGGCCAATGGAACCTCTCTCTCTCTACTCTCTCTGGTAGAGACCAACACAGATGGCGGAGAGCAATGGAATCCACCAGAGAAGAAGAAGCAGAACAAGCCAACTGTTTTCATCGATGTGTGTGAAGATGCTCATTCATCCAGGTTTCATTTTATCCAAAGAGTTTAGCGGAAACAGTGCTTGAAGTGGGGGGGTGGAACTCAGGGGAATCCAGTTCTCCTTCCTCATCATTTTCATCATCAGCGTTCCGGCAGAACTTATCTCATGCGCTGCATTTTATAAGTTGAAAACAAGTTTTTCAATATGCGTGCAGGCAATAGGCCTACAAGAACGTGACTTGTACTTGATTTGGCACTGATGAGACTGTTGGAAAACCAGGGTTCCTGCACTTCTTTTTGGGATGGTATTTTCAGACGATTAGGGTTCCTGCACCTCTTTTTTTCCACTTCAAGCACTGAGCGGAAAGCAACTGGAGCTCTTTCCACTGGTGTCATGAAGTAAACCAAAAAATTGAGATGATTTAAAGCTCCATCTGCCCTGTTGCTATATGCGATGGCAGTGCTATAGGAGCACTTTTCATATGGAAGCTTTTAGTCCAAAGATGAATGCAGCACTCTCACCATCTCAAGTGTGCTTTTTTCCTCATTCAAAAACCTCTTCATTCATTCCACTCTGCACGCCAGCCAAACGCAGTGTGAGTGTTTTTTCTGACATGATTTTTTCTCTCTCGCTGTTTTTTTTCTCTCCCCGTAGAACCTTGCTGCATTGAAATGATAAAAAAGGCAAATCAATCCATTTATCTTCTCCCTCCAGCTCCACTCCCCGAGTAAAGACAGCATCGATTCCGGAGGAGGGATGGAGTCAAATGCAAATTCACGGTGGCATGGAATGCTCAAGCAACCACTTGACCTCTGAGCTCCAGAGCCCTGCATACACGCGCACGCACGCACGCACACGCTCGTCTTCCTTTCTTTCCCCCAGCACCCGTCAGCCTGCTTGTCAGCCTGAGAAGGGGGCACAGACCCGGCCCATGTTTGTGTGCGTCTCCACGGCCTACTGCATCAGTACACAGTGGCAGGCACGGAGGGAGGGAGGGACAGAGGGAGGAGGGAGGCAGGCAGGCAGAGACAGAGGGAGGCAGGCAGGTAGGCAACAGGGAAGCTGGCAGGTGGGGCAATGGGGTCACTTGGCCCGGGCCCAGGAAGGGAGGAGGCCCAGGAATGGGTCCTCATTAGAATTTATGTGTTCGGTTTGGGGCCCTTCTGGATGACTTTGTCCTGGGTCTGGCCAAAGCTGTCAGTGGCCTTGCAAGCAGGCAGGCAGGCGTTGTGTGCGGGCAGAGCAGAGCAGGGGAATGTAAATACGCTGGTCTCCTCTTGGGGCCCCCCAAGTGCTCGCTCGAGGCCTCATTAGAGGGCTTAAATGGCCGTCATTAACACAGATATCCACCAGCACTAGACAGGTACACACACCACCACCAGCATCATCATCCACCAATACACACACATACCCACGCACAAGCGCGCGCGCGCACACACACACACACACACACACACACACACACACACACACACACACACACACACACACACACACACACACACACACACACACACACACACACACACACACACACACACACACACACACACACACACACACACACACACACACACACACACACACACACACACACACACACCTTACCACATTTACATGCCCAAATGGGGAATGATAGCACGCACACACACGCACACACTTAAAATGCATTTGACACCGTGTACCAATGCACAGCACAGATGCATTCAGTAGAGACATCAGACTTCCAGTGACGGTCTGCTTTTGAATTTTAACATGGCTCTGTCTCTCTGTCTCTGTCTCTCTCACACACACACACACACACACACACACACACACACACACACACACACACACACACACACACACACACACACACACACACACACACACACACACACACACACACACACACACACACACACACACACACACACACACACACACACACAGCACTTGTAGATCTACAGACACAGAACACAAGTGTGCACATACACACGCACGCATACACAGACATGCTCATATAACATGCACAAACATTCATACATAAACAGAGGCATCCACACATATGCACACAGACACAATCCAGCTGACATACACACACACACACACACACACACACACACACACACACACACACACACACACACACACACACACACACACACACACACACACACACACACACACACACACACACACACACACACACACACACACACACGTTTTGAAAAGCATGGCAGAAAACAATCAGAACATATCCTCAAGTCAGTAATGGAAAGGATCAAAACCGATTTCCACAGAGACTTCAGAGACCTGAAACAGATCTTTTTTTATCGAAACCTAGAACAGCTGGAAGGGCCTCGGTGGCACATTTCCCATTCAATCCCTGTAAGGCAGTGCCCACTACAGAAAAAAAATACAGCACCATATCAAAACCCATTCAGACCCTCTGAAACAACTGCAGAGAAAAAGACACCATACCACACACAGCCTCATGTCACGTCCATAGGACCCTTTAACAGCCTGATAGTACAAGAAAATCCTGAGCCTTCATTTTTTTAACAACTTTTGAAATAATAAAAGGCTAATGATTATATTTTATTCTTACAAAAAAAACCTCAGTCAAGCCTGAAATTAGGCACAGAGCCTGAATACCACCAGCCCTGCCTCCAGTAAAGAACACATCTGTCTCGCATGCTATAGACCAACTACAGACGGATGATCCAAAAATCTCCCCCTATTTCATGACTTCAAAAGGCTGGGCTGAGCGGTGGTGGAGCTGGGCTGAGCAGCTGTCCTACTAACAGTAACCTGTGGCTGCAGAGGGAGGCAGAGGTACTCAACTACTGGATCTGTAAATGGAGCAGCAGCATATTAATATTAATATTTTGGTGGCAATCCAACCCATACGAATTCCGAGCAAAACATTTTTTTTATAAGAAAACCAGCCTGTCAGCTATTTTAGCTGCAAACAGAAGGATTGGGAATGGTGAGGTGTTTTTTTATTGCAGTCTGCAGAATTTTGTCTGTGAAAACTGAGATCTGCAATGTTCCCACCCCAAACACACAGACACACAGACACACACACACACGGTAACACGGTAACACGGTATCCCACCCATAGGGGGGGACACAAGAGGGATTACGGCATCGCTTACTTTGGATGACCATGGCTGCAGGCAGTTGGCATAGCAACGCACGAGGAAAGCCATCTCTCCGTCTCTCTCTCTCTCCAGCTGTGAAGAGGAAACTTTCCCCCCTTTCACCACAAATTAAAACGAAAAAATATATGTATATATAAAACAAAAAGAGCTGAGAGCAGATGGAATTCTTCCTCTTTGTTTGGTTTCCAGGGAGAAGCAGCTTGTGGTGAAAAAAACAAAAAACGGGCAGGTGTTTTTTCGGGAGCAACTCCAGAGGTTTAATGGTGGGTAGAAAAATTGGGCAAGGCTTCCAGCAAAAAAGGCAAAAAATTAGGTCTGAGGACCACACACACACACAGCTCCAAGCTCTGATCTTCTAGCGTTTGAAAATTCTGAAGAGAGGGGTGATGGAGGGGGGGTGGGGGTGGTGTGGGGGGGATCTCGCTCACTGAGGATACCGGCTCCGTAGCAGCTGGCAAAACTTGCCGTCAAGTTCAGCGGCGTGATGTAGCAGCAGCAGGCGAATGACGTTCATCCTCATCCATGAAGGAAGGAGAAGAAGAGGAAGAAGAAGAGGTGACGTGGGGAGAAGTCTTTCTGGGTGCCACGGGGCACACCTGCGTGCCACGCATCCTAGGCAGCAGCCCGCGGTGGGTGTGCAGAAACTCCACTTGCAAAGCCAGAAAAAAGGGCTGGGAGCCCTGAAGGATGGAGGGGGTAGTCGTTCCAAGTTGGTACCGGCAAAAATCACCACAGCATTAGAAGAAGAATAAGTGGGCACGCGATGCTTTTTGGTACCCGGTGCACAACTGCCACTGCTACTGCTGTCTGTTCTCTCCTCCTCTGCTTTCTTCCTCTGTCTCTCTCTCTCAGTCACTCTCTCTTTTTTCTCCCTCTCTCCGTCTGTCTATCACTCTCTCTGTCTGTCATGTGCTGGGGCCAGAGCGGCTGGAACTGAGTGCACTTCCCCCTTTGCCTACCCCTCCCCTGCTCCCCCCGGAGAAGCGTCCATCGATTGGATGCTCCGCTGCAAAGACGAGAACGTATAATAAGCCGAGGGCGGGGGAGAAGAAGAGGAGGAGGAGGAGGTGGAGGAGGAGGAGGAGGGAGCCCAGCAGAAAAAGAATGACATCACCTGTATACTGAGAGAGAGGGAAAGGGAGAGAGAGGAGAGTGTGTGAGAGAGATGGAGGATGGGATGGAGAGAGAGAGAGAGCAAAGGAGGGAGGGAGGAAGGGGGGTGGGGATTGCCACGGGGGAACTGCATTAGACCAATTGGCTGTCTGGTTGGGCAGAAGGGGGTGTGTGCGCGAGTGGCTAAGAGGGAGCATCTCTATTGATCAAACAATGGTATAAACCCCAATGTACGCTGACGTCTTCCACAACACAAAAAAAGCCTAGGAAAATACGCATTGGCTTTTTATGCATTTCTTTCAACAAAAAAAATTGAAAAATATCGCGCAAATATCGCGCTTTGCGCGTGTATGCACCAGACAAAAAAATCAGGATACCCCCCCACACCATATGTCTGTCTCACAACTGGAGTCACAGCTGGTCGTGAAAAAAAAGAAGACAAAACAAAGGCAGCCATGCAGAAAAAAGGGAGGTGATCAGAGCAGTCTTGAGGGGGGTGGAGTGAAAGGTGAACCCCCTTTGTCTCGCTGTATCCTTCTGCTTTGGTTAAGGGATGAGCAGGATGGAGCGTCTTACCCCTCTGGGCAAGAGAGGATGCTGCTGCTGCTGCTGCTGCTGATGCTGCCACTGCTGCTGATGCTGAGGGGTGTGAGGATGTTGGGTGTGTGTACTGTGTTTGTTTGTGTGTGCATGTGCGTGTGTGTGTGTCCTCTTCCCCCCCTCGCTGCATGCGATCCAAAACCCCAATCCCCATCTCTCTCTCTCTCTCTCGCTCTCTCTCTCTCTCGCCCTCTCTCTCTCTCTCTCTCTCTCGCTCTCTCTCGCTCTCTCTCGCTCTCTCTCGCTCTCTCTCGCTCTCTCTCGCCCTCTCTCCTCGCCTGCCCGCATGCTAAAGTATGACATCATCCCTTTCGCAGGCAGCCAATGGGAGAGAAGCACATGGAGTTTTCCAGAGAGCAGTGCTTTTACGTGAAGAGGAGAGGAGAGGGGAGGATGCTGGCAGTGTAGGGAGGGAGGGAGGGAGGGGGTGTTGAAAAAAAAGAGGGGTGCAGCAGAGATGTGGGCGTGAGTGTGTGGGAGTGTGACTGCAACTGTGGTTGCGTGAAAGAGAGGAGGAGAATATACACAGATGAGAAAGAGAGAGAGAGTGAGAGATGAAGAGAGAGACAAAGAAGAGGTATAGAGGGGCTGTGTAACATTGTGGCAGAACGCTGCCCTGCTGAACCTTAAAAGCCCCCACCCCTCCTTCTCCCTTCCTACTGTCCCGGTCGTGATCCTAAGGAAAAGCGTTTTCATCACAGGGATTAGAGAGGAGCCCTCTCCTGAACCAGCCCCCCAGCTGTGGTTCCCGTGTGTGTGTGTGTGTGTGTGTGTGTGTGTGTGTGTGTGTGTGTGTGTGTGTGTGTGTGTGTGTGTGTGTGTGTGCGTGCGTGCGTGCCGTGTAGAGGCACAGCTCTCATCTTTTATTTAAAACACACAGCCTCTCATAAGATTCACTCTCTCTTTCTCTCTCTGTCTCCTGTTCTCTTCTCCATCCTCCTCTATGGTGGTACATGCATACCAGCGCAGCTCAAACCTTCTCTTTTCACACGCTCACTGTCTGCCATTGTTTCTCAAAAAGTCTGATTGTTTCCTCCGTCTCCCACTCCCTCTCTGTTTTTTTGTTCTTTCTCACTCACTCACTCACTCTCTCCATCTCTGCCTCACTCTCACACACACACGGAGGCATAGACTAGATAAAGAATGTTCTCTGTGGGTGTCCCTACGCAATACAACTTCTGCAGCATTTTGATGATAATGGAAACAGCTTGCTACTGAAGCACTGAGCTCTGGAGGGTGTCGCGAGTAGGCGGTTTGGTTTGGTGACTTAGCGGAGATAAGTTAACTGAGGGATCGAGGGGTAAACCTGTTAATAGAAGAGCCTACTTGCTTCATTCTCCTGGGAAAACAAAGGCGGAAGACTCGGCTATTAGAGGGTTTAGCGCTTGCTTTGAGGTTTATGTGCAGAGGAGGATGGCTAATCCTTATGTCTAGCTATACACTTGTCTGCACACAGCCAGTATAACTTGCTATAATAATCTATATAATATAATAATCTATAATAATCTATTGTCATCTAATAATCTATTGTCATCTATTGTCATGTTATTTTCTTAGCAGTATATGAGGTCCCTGGCTGTAATTTAGACACAACTCTCAACTGTAAACATGATTTGTTTGACACCATCCTACCCTGTATTCCGCTCATTGTTTTCCTACTGACAAAGTGCCTGACGCAATCAGTTTTGATGACATGCGTACTTAAGTCTTGTGAGTGAGTTTTTGTGCTGTAATCCTTGTTTACTAACACTGATGCCTCTGATGGCCAGGCCAGCGACATGGGGCTTATTCTTGTCACCCCTTGTGAAATGGAAGAAGGACATTGACCGCTCACAAAGCCTGCAACTGAGCCCATAGGAGGACAGGATGCGCATCCTGTGAGTGGATGTGCGTCTGCGTGTGTGTGATGTGCATCTGCCTGTGGTGTGTGTGTGCACACATTGATGCGTATATTGTCTGAGCTCTCTACCTCCACTCTTGCGGTCACATTCAGGTTCTGCTCATCGTCTATTCCACCCCCACTCTGCATGTAGGTCTGTCTGTCTGTCTGCACATTTCCTGTGTTTCTGCTCTCTCTCTCTCTCTCTCTCTCTCTCTCCTCTCGCTCCCTTTCTCTCTTTTCTCTTTCTCTCTGTCTATCATCTCTCTCTCTCTCTCTCTCTCTCTCTCTCTCTCTCTCTCTTTTTTCTCTCTCTCTCTCTCTCTCTCTCTCTCTCTCTCTCTCTCGTGGATGTCAATTAAGTTGGAAGTTCAGCAGTCACCAGGGCTGGTAGAGGGGGTGGAAGGGCAGGAAGCTGGGCTGTGCAACATGATCTGGCTTACACGGGCCTGATACTGACTCTAATGGGTCACTCTACAGCAGCACAGGGAGTGTGTGTGTGTGTGTGTGTGTGTGTGTGTGTGTGTGTGTGTGTGTGTGTGTGTGTGTGTGTGTGTGTGTGTGTGTGTGTGTGTGTGTGTGTGTGTGTGTGTGTGTGTGTGTGTTGAAGAGTGATGATATGTGTATAAGACAGAGAAGAGAGGGAAACACTATCTTTCAAAAGCCAATGTGTAAGTATGTATGTGTGTTGTATGGGGGGGTGGTTGGGATTTTCTTTTGTGCCTGCAATTCTCAGGGGAATGCCTCTTGCTAGACAAAGGCTAGCCCAGTGAACTCTCTAATGCAATCATCAAACACATTCTGCCTTTCTGTTTGTTTACAGCCCGCGGGCAAAAATGCTCTAATTTTCCACATTGTAGTCTCAAGAAGATACAAGACGCCACTGAGAAGGGGTCTCGCAGCAAACATGAGAGGAACATGAAAGGCCGGGTATGCCAGATCCACAGTGTAATAGCCCTTGTGTAAGAGAGAAGAGCACCATGTCTTAAAACAGAGCATGGCCCAGAGAACCAGGTCTAGTCATTTGAATACTGAAGATCCAGGGGGATCAAAATGTTGTGTATGTTTTAATTAAAGGTGCACTGATTCAATTCTTTTGCCGTTTCTTTCCAGAATTCAAGCTGCCCATTCACAAATGTTACCTTCACAAATACATCACCATCAATTCATTATGACTGGAAAAATGTATGGATCTTCTCCATGTCGGCTATTTTTAGCTTCAAAGCTTACAGTAATTTGGTCATACTAGTAAATATCAGTTCATTCCTTTGGATATTTTATTTTTATCTTTCTTAAAAAATATATTTTTCATATTTTTATAATTTACAAATGTACTGTGCAGACCAACTCTTTCCTTCTATCTGCTACTATTGCCTGACACATGCAAAAATACTTTTGTAGGTTCATGTTGCAAACCTCACTCTGGTGTACGCAACCAACCGACAATGAAACCAAGTCTGCACATATTATGGCCATAGAACTCGTCAGCAACAGTAATTGATGATGATGATGATGATGCTGAAACTCGTGAGCCTGCTACACTGTATACAATCAGCTCAAGAAGGTTGATCTGAACACAAGGCTAATATACTATATGTGATAACACATCTGAAGGTTAAGATACAAATACCTAAATATGGATGTTAACATATTTCAGCTTTTATCTTATCTTCACCGCTGGACAGCCATGCCAGTCCGTAGAGGGATATATGGAGCAAAAAAAGCATAAATTCAACAAATTCACCACGGCAGCAGTCGTAGCGATATCGTAGCTATGCTTTGTTATACTCCAATATTGAAATATTTCCCATAGAATGCACAGACCTGGAGCTCATACTGTATTTACTGCCATCCGTGCATAAATTATAAACACACAGATACACACAAACACACACACTCTCAAAACGGCTAAACACTCACACAGATACACACAAACACACACAAACACACACACACCGATTCCCATTTCTGAATGGCCAGAGGGGACAGGCATGGCAATCTCCACATGTATGCTCACACACAGACACACGCACGCGCGCACGCACACACACACACACACACACACACACTCTCACACACACACACACACACACACACACACACACACACACACACACACACACACACACACACACCAGGGCTCCGAACCGGTTCAAGGAACGAAAACGAAAACCGAAAACGAACGAAATTTTATGGAATTTTACAAGGAACGGAAACGGAAACGAAAACGAAATGGTCTTCAAGTGTTCCGGAACAAAAACGTTATTCTGAAATCCACAAACCGGTTAATAACGGGTTTTTTTCCGTTCTCTATATTTCATACAAGTGCACGATTTTGTTTGAGGAGTAACCATGGCGACGAGCAGTCTTTTAGTTCGGCTACTGACGTGTATGAGGGGAAACATGCATACAGCAACAGCATTTTGCTTCACCTGAGCTCCTGATAAAAAATATTGAGGAGCATTGGCCAATCAGAGTGCGACTGTGCATTGTATGGAGAAACTTCCTGGGTAAATTTTAGGATGTGCTTCTCCTCAGAGATTTTGATTGGAAACTAGAACTAAACTGTCTGTTCTCCTGGCTTTCTCGTAGTGATTGGAAGTTGGCTCTAATAAACCCGCCCTAAGTTGTTGACCACCAATATCAAATAAGTTTTTGTAAGAGAAATGACACTTTACCCGCGCTGTTCTTCAGTCTCATTCACGGACAGTAGGCCGCCGCCTACAGAGTTTTATATTGACACCATGGAGAGCAAAAGAGAACATGTCTTGAGATCGGTGTTGGGATTCCTACAGGGACAGAGTATTTGGACCATACAGTCTATGATTTGCAAAGGAATTGGATAGGCGATTTGATGAACCTAATTCGCAGAGTGCTCTCGAGAGGCAACTGGTGGGTAAGTCATGTTTAGCTTACTACTTGTAATGGCACCGCCGAGTGCCTCGATGTTCAATGCGGTTATGGCAAATTATGTTGTCGTTAAGTTACTGAAGTGCTTTTGTTGTGCGCAGCGTATCCCACTGTCGGTTGTAGAGAAGAGAGGTGAGAGCTGGTGTTTTATTTGCTGTAATCAAGGACGTCTTATTTATCTGTTGTTGTGGTCAATGCGGGATAAAGTCATTCGTGGCAGATGGACAGACGCTAGCTGACGTTAGCTGGCCCATGTTTCGATGGTTTCCTCAGTATTTATTGCGCAATATTTCCTGGCTGTCATCACGAATAACAGTAGGTCGCGTGTGACAACAAGCAGGGATAGAGAAAGACAGCGCATTTGTTGTTGTTTAAGTTATTATTCTCTTCTGTCGTGCAGAGGGCTGGGCTGATGGGATGGACTACGTGGAAACTCTTACTATTTTGTGACGCTTCTGTTAGGCTACAAAAGGTCTCCGGTTTTGTGGTGATGGACTTGCACTGGAATGGTTGGTAGCCGATATCTGAGAGCATATCCGAGGTTTCAGACTATGCAACCTGTCCCTTCTCTAGAACTAGTGACCCCTTGCATCGTGCACATCTCAAAACAGTTTGGGATTTTTTTGTGGAGCAAACTGTGTCCCTTTTACTTACACGGTTCACTTGCTGCAAACCTCATCATGGCCTATTAAATAGAGCTAGGCAAGAACTGAAATCCATGCCTATCGACACCTCTTATTATGCTGACGTTTACCTGCGCTATTCCAGAGATTTTTTTAGGAACTCTCTCCGGCTATTTTTTTAAACTCTCTCTGGCTATTCTGTATTGTGCCTCCCTAATCAACATCCACCCACCGCTACTGGGCTGGCATAGGCTTTTGATAAGAATTATAGGCATCCGGTTAAATCTGCCAGGATGGATAGCCCATCTGAGTGTTTTTGGGTGTGTTATTATTTTTGAGAATAGCTGTGTAAATCAAGGGGAAATAATGAGTATGTCTATTCTAAGATAAAGTCCACGAAAATAGACTTAATATGGCCGTTAAACACTGCAGGAACGTTAAGAACGAACGTTATTTTTCGTTCCGAACCGGTTCAGGAACGATATTTTTGTGGGGGAACGATTGCAGGAACGAAAACGTTAAACTGAAACTTGCCTGAACCGTTCGGAACGGAACGTTTGAAAAATAATTTCGTTTTCAAGCCCTGGTGTGTATGCGTGTGCGCGTGCGTGCGCGCACGCGCGCAAAAGAGAGAAAGAGAGAAACAGAGAAAGAGAGAGAGAGCAATAGCGAGAGAGAGAGAGGGGGGGAAGAGAGTGAGAGAGAGAGAGAGACCGCACAAGAGACAGAGAGAGAGGGGAAGGGGGGAGGAGGCTGGGAGTGCTGCCGTGTCTTCAGGACTCATAAATCATTGGCAACCAGGAGGGGCAGCGAGGGCACAGTCCCCCAGAGGCCAACTTCTCTCACACATCCCCCACTCCACAACACTACACTACACTATGCACTCCACTCCACTACACTACAACACACTACACCCCCTTTACCCTGCTCCTTCCCGCTCTTTTTCTCTCCCTCTCCCTCTCTCTCATACACGTGCCTGTACACACACACACACACACACACACACACAAACTTACACTAACTGATACACGCGCACACACGCGCACACACACACACACACATACACCCAAACTTACACTCACTGATACACGGGCGGGCGGGCGGGCACGCACGCACGCACGCACGCACGCACGCACGCACGCACACACGCACACACGCACACACGCACACACGCACACACGCACACACACACACACACACACACACACACACACACACACACACACACACACACACACACAAACACACACACACACAGGCAGGCAGGCAGGCGGGCACACACACCCTCCTTGTTCTGTGCTGCACAATCTCCCGCTCTTTCCTTCACACACACACTCTCTCATTCTCTGTCTCACATGCGCACACACAAAAAACACACACTCTTCACCTCCTCACTTCCTCTCTCCTACCTGGCTGAGACTAAACCAACACACACTCTGAGTTTTTTTGTGAGACAGTAAGCCATGCCTACAGGTTTGACTGGCACTTAAAGTCTTTTGAATCATAACAAGAACGGCAAAAGCCCTAGAATTTGTGACACTTCACACAGCCTGTCAACCACGTCGGCACCCAAGTGTCGGTTTTTAAAATGTTAAAACTCAATCTATGTCACAGGGCCACTGTGGTTTTCAAGTCAACCTCCTTCCTGATGACACGCTTCACATGCCTGCAAGTGTTTTGCCACATATTTGAAAAAGTTGCATTACTTGTTTGAGTTCTTTTTTTCTCCCCCCCTTTCTCTTGCTCTTGCTCTTTCTTTTTCTCTCTCCTCTCTCTCTAAGCTTCTAAGGTCACCACATTTGCTTCACTATGCATGGTTATGCTCATCGCCATTTTGTGTGTTATTGTTAGAAATGGCCAAAACAAGACTACATCTCCTCAACAACAGAGCGTAACAACACCAAGCAAAACATAGAAACAGACACACACTAGGAGACAGATGTACACACAAGCACACACAAACACGTGCAAGTTTCTGTCTGTGCACACAGACACACAGACACACAGAGACACAGAGACACAGAGACACAGAGACACAGAGACACACACACACACACACACACGCACACGCACACGCACACGCACACACACACACGTCTTGTGCAAGCTAAAGAGGAAACATCACAGGCACAGACGTCTTGCAGCCTTGACAGGAAACAGTGCACCGCAAACCGTTTCTTCCGGCCAATCCGTCCTTCTGTCTAGTTCTCCATCTCTCGCACCTCCTCTCTGCTCATACATTACACCAGGAAATTGCTTCTCGCTCTCTGGATGGATGTGTGTGTATGTTTCTGTGTCTCTGTGCGTGTCTGTGTGTGTAAATGCTGTATCTGTGTGGGTGTGAGAATTTGCATGATTTGCGCTGCTGAACATAAACATGGTTTCCCCCAATCTCAGATTTTCATGCAAATTAAAGGTTGCAAAATGTCTGCAGTGAGAGGTCTAGTGACTCGTGGCCGAGTGATGCTGCACACACGTTTCGCAGCATCCTCTACAGTATTGCACACAGGCCTCACAGCATCCTCTCCAAACACTGGAGTTGGCACATCTTAAACACGTCAGCCTACACAAGAAGAGACAGTCCCCTCTGAAGGCTGACCTTAAACTGCCCTGACTATTGAAAACGCATAACCAGGCATGATGGTAAAAGAAAACCCTGAACCTTTAGCCATTTTTGAAATAAGAAAAACCAGTAATGACAACATTTTATTCTTTCAAACAAACTCTGTCCAGCCTGAAATCAGGCACCGAGCCTGAAAACCATCGACCCTACACATAAGTCCACAGAACCCCTTCCTAAACTCAAAACAGGCACCACTTTCACTTAAAAGTCTCATTACTTTAGGTCCTGTTTCTACCACAAGTCCAACATTATAACTCAATGCTGATGAAACCAAACGAAACAGCCTGTTGCCTGACACAGACACAGGAAGTGTGACATCACAAATCATGGAATGAAGCCATGACGTCCAATCACTGGAGTCTTTCAGACAAGAGGGGTAGAAAAAAAAACACATTGACCTGGTGAATGCTGTGTGCCTGCATACGGTATGACCCATAGTTAATGCCCTTGGTCACGTTCCCCTGCTCCCCGCGGGCTGCATTTAACAGCTCCCCCACTTCTCTACGCAAACTCTCAGAGGAAAGATAAACACGCCGTGCGTGTGTGCCTGAGCGGGAAACCCGTTGGCGTGGTGAATACTCAAGTCTGAGAGAAGGAGACAGGAGTGGCTTTCAGGTCCCAGTCAATAGTTATATTTACTCATTTAGTTAATAAGACTGGAGGAAGGGCATGGCTAAGCTAACCACAAGATGCAAATGGGCCTAGCCCTTTGTAAACATCATGAATCATGAAAGGCACACCCTAAATAATATACAGTATATATATACAGTATATACATAATCTTATTTTATTTTTATTATTAGTATCCCCCCCCATCAGATGGACTGGACATTCCACTCAATGGTTACTGCAGGGTTTCTTCCAGCACTTTAAGTTAAGGCAGCCACCTTGAAAACACCTACCACCTCTTCCAGTTGAAAAGATTTTGCATTGATAATTTAATTTTTGCATGTTGCTTTGCAATGTGTCGTATAATGCACTGGTTACTGGTAGCTTTTATCTCATTTTGAATTTGTTTTTTGGATGATACATTCCCACACGCGGCTGGCTCAGTGCTAAAGTGTGACTTCTACCAGCTCGTCCCTGTACATGCCACTGTGAGCTGCTTCCAGCTGCTGTGTTTCTAATGGTGTCGTTATCAAGCTCAGCCTTCAGCAGGGTGTAGCTTTGGGCAGATCATAAAGCGCAACTCGCACACAGCCAGGGTAGCCGACAGAGGGGGACAAAAGGGTCAGTTGTCCCGGGCCCAGAATTGGGGCCTCATTACATTTTAGGTGTTACAGTATTAGGGTGAAGGTATTGGATGAGTAAGTCCTGGGCCTGGTCACAGCTATCAGCGGCCCTGCACATCAGCCACAGCAGCAGCACAACACACTCAGACTACACTACTGTTCCACTACACCACTGTAGTACCCTGCTGACTTCCTAAACCCATAGGTGCCTACTCAAACATGTCTGAGGAAAATGCCCATCTCCAAATTCACATGCTCACTCCTAAAACACTCAGGACAGAGCTCTCAAATCTCACACTCACCCATACTCACTCATAACAACACTCAAGACACACACACAGCTACCGACAACTCTAAGTGTCAAACATCGCAACTACAAGTCCGGGTGTCAAACATCGCGCAACAATTACAATCCAACACAATAACAACGCATTAGCTTAAATCGGGTGCGGCTTAGGACATAATGCAGACTCTGACTCACCTGATGATCAGCATAATCCTGGTGGGAGAGCAGCCACAATCCACACGGGACAAGCACAGGCGATGGCAGAGCACATGGTGAACAAACACAAAGAGAGGGAAGGCGGATTAATTGCGTGCTCTTAAGCACCCGATAGATCTAACACCAGAAGACACACAAGACAGTCAATAGCAGAGCACATGGTGAAGAAATAAAGAAAAGAGAGGAGGCAGCTTAATCATGTACTATAAGTGTCAAATAGATCTAACACCAAAGCCACTCATTTACACACAGGCACAAACTACTCACTGTTAGTCATCATCGTTTCAGTCAAGGTCAAGATAAGACATGTTTGATCATACATTTATTACAAAATACATTCAGTCAGTCGCTCAATGTACCTTTTCACGCTTACCTTCCAAAGAAAAAAAAGATAAAATGAATGTGACCTGAAGTGGCGCTTCTTGTCCAGTCTATGAGCGGGGGAAGTATGGCACAGTAGTGTGGCAGCGCCCGCTAAAATGTCTATACTAACGCTGGTGTGTGGGTCAGAAAGATTACCACCAAACTCAAAACTGAAAGCAGCTCAGAATGGAAGCTACCACTGACAACTCCCCCACATGCCAGATTACTCAGACGGGGAATGTATGAGTGCCACCACACTGTACAACAAATGTCAACTTACAAATCCCCAAGTTGACAACAACTTCAGTACACACTCAATGCCATATGCTACAAACAGTGCATTACTCTACAATCCCCATTCTTGAATCCTTGTAGTTTTCACCAGTATGCCCTAATCGTGCAAGTCTTCATTGGAATCAAACTAAAAGCTTTAAGTGGTTGGTTTGGGCAAGAACAAAAATGTTAAAAGGGGCGACAGCAAGGAGCTCTTGACGACTCTCTGAGTCACAGACACACACACTTCATTGCTGGCGTCAAGTCAGTGGCACATGGAAGAAATTGTGTTAGCAGCTCCAACCACATGTTCCTAGTAAAGGCAGTTAGGGTTGTTAGCCTGTTACTTATAAGTTATAAGTCAACTTCAGCACTATGCAGAGAGATCACATGTTTTACCACTCATATGTGTTTCAGCGTGCCGCGCGCCAGTCAAACGAGGCAAAAAGAAAGGAAGGGAACCACTCGTCTCTTACCGTGGCTGTCCGGGTGTTTGGCCCGTCGGTGATGATCTCCCGTTCGCCGCGGGGGTTGACTCGTCGAAACCTCCGCCGCGAGCTCCTCTGAGAGCCGTCCCTCTGCAGCGCCGAGTCCTCGCCCTCGCTGCCGTTCTCCACCTGCGGGCCACAAACGCCACCGCTGTCACCGTCAACAACATCGAGATCACCGTCACGGTCACCGCTAGTGCCACCGCCGCTGCTGTCACTGGCGGTGGCTGCGCCAGAGTCGGAGCTGCCGGTCGCCTCCTGGTTGAACATCCAGGCCTTCCACACCAGCGAGAGCCGGTGCAGACGCAACAGGCTCATGGGACCGGCATCCACGAAAACAGCACCAGGCTAATGAAAAACACCCACCGCTGCGGTGCACACACAATGAGAAATGTGTGTGTGTGTGTGTCAGAGTGATCACATGTGTGTGAGCATGCCTCGGTGTGGGTGTGTGTGTGCGTGCATGTGTGTCTCAGCGTGCTTCAGTATGTCTGTGTGTGTGTGCGCGCAAGCACACATGTGTTTGTCTTGAAAGCTATGTGTCAATACGTGCCAGACCTCTGAGCAAGGCACCACATTCTAAGCGCGTTGCGAGTGTGACGGCGTGAAAGCACAGACCTTGCAGAGAGAGAGAGAGAGAGAGAGAGAGAGAGAGAGAGAGAGAGAGAGAGAGAGAGAGAGAGAGAGAGAGAGAGAGAGAGACAGACAGAGGCCACAGCTTCCTGCAGGAAACTGTAAACATACAAATATCCTCTCAGCGCATGAGCAACCCCAAAAAAAGAGAACCTCTATTCCGGCAATAGAATTCACTCTCGGCTACGACTAAAAGAACCATTCTACTACTTTGTTGCTGTTGGAGCTTTCGACAAGTTACCATTACATAACACAACTCCACACCCTTGGCAAGAGCGGTGCTGAAAGGTTTTGTAAGCTGTGAGGAGAGGAAAACAGAGAGGAGTGCTTGAGCATGACATGAGTGAACACTCAAACTCCAACTTCAGAACTATGCAGTTCCAAAATGCTGTGTAGAATGTTCTATAATGCTGTAGAATTATCTAGATTGTTCTAGAATGAGTTTTGACATGTCATTGTCTGTGCCATTGCATCCCTAACCCTGTTGATCACAACCGCAGGTCAGACAGTGGTCACAGAGGGTAACAATGGAGCACCTACTGACAACAAACAAATGAATACAAGAGAGCGAGTGAGAAAAAAGGCAGAGGGAGGGGAAAACAGATCAAGTAGGTAGTAAAACAAAACAAAAAAACAGATCAAGAAATACAGAGGAGGTGGAGGAAGAAAGGAACAGATGGGTTGGGACAGAGGGAGAGAATGAGTGTGTGTAACAGTGTGTGTAGGTCTAAGAGGAGGGGTGAAAAGAACAGAGAGAGAGAGAGAGAGAGAGAGAGAGAGAGAGAGAGAGAGAGAGAGAGAGAGAGAGAGAGAGAGAGAGAGAGAGAGAGAGAGAGAGAGAGAGAGAGAGAGAGAGAGAGAGAGAGAGAGAACAGAGGGCTGAGAAATGGAGGGAAAACATTTGTAAAGGGCTCCAGTGCAAACCCCCGCCCTCTGGCAGCGTCCAACCTGACTGCACCGCACCGCACTGCACGTCTCACCCTCCCACCTCTCCCTCCGCCAGCGGGCAACTGCACTGCCAGGGCACCGCTTCTTTTTCCACCCGGGAGACGTGACGCACAGTGAACACATTAAGGGGAAAATAGACACTCATGGATCTTACTATTTTCAGTGCTGGAGTCCAGTCAGACCTTACAAGTCATACAAAGTCTGTCTTGGAAAATTGAAACAAGCATAACCCCCCTGCTCCCTCCGCTGTTTCCCTTCATAGGTCCACAGGTATTTTCTGCAGTAGTCGTGCCCTTTGCTAGCAAACACGAGCTGTGCACAGTGCAGTAATACATAACACAGTTGCAGAGTGTCAAAAGCCCAGCAAAGAGAATGTGCCTTATCGCTCTCAGCTGAAGGCGAGAGAACAGATTGAAGTGATTTTTTACCCACTTTTTTCCCCCTGCCCCATCAAAAAAGGATGAAAATATATAAATAAATAAATTCAACAAAAATGGAAAGGTGGAAGTCTGGGGGCCGTTTTGAGGTGCTGTCAGGTTTGGGCCGGGCGGCCATCCATCAGCGTGGTTAGGGGAGAGGCGGGCAGGGAGGCAGGCAGAGAGCAGCGGAGGCAACGGAGGGGAGATGAGATGAGAGACAGACGACTGACTGGCTGCAGCCACGCAACGCAACACACCACAACCCCACATATATCCATCAGCTGACATGACAGTTTGGGGAGCGTGTGTTTGTGTGTGTGTGTAGAGATGTGTGTGTGTGTGTGTGTGTGTGTGTGTGTGTGTGTGTGTGTGTGTGTGTGTGTGTGTGCGTGTGTGTGTGTGTGTGCAATGATGCTTACACAAATGATCAAGTGAGAGACATGTGGGTTGAGCCCTCCCGGACCATGTGGCTGTGGGAGCCTAACTGACCCCAGTGGCAGAGAGATAAACGGGAGGAGTCCACACACTTAGAATCATTTTTGTTGTGTTTTATTTTTCAGGCAGGATAACGTTTCAACCTCAACAGACTCTGAAGAAGACTGTTGAGGTCGAAACATTATCCTGCCATGACAGTTGACCTTCGTCCTGCACAGTGGCGTAGTCAACTTTTTGTAGTGGGTATGAGTGATTCTCTAATTCGCCTACACTTTTAAGTCCGTGGATTTTATTTGGCAATTCCATTAACTATTAACTGCATCCAATGATGTTTTGGACATTAGAAAACATTTATCTTTCATATAATACAGAAAGTGTAGACATAGCATTATTTCCCTCAGCAAGAATGAATATTTAATACTGGTTTTGGGCGTTTTCATGCCGTCCTGTTTTCCAAATGTCAGATTCAGTCTTCATATTAGCATGTAAAGAAACTTGTTTTGCCCAAGACGATTGCAAATGTTGATTCACAGTAATCATCACAATATGACAAAACTGTCAGAAAGACCACTGTCCTTTCCATTATACATGAAATTTGCCATTTTGTGTGTGTCCACGAAAACTGTGTTAACCGTGTCACGGTCTGAAACCTCCTCCATAAATCAGTAATGGTTTGGTCTTAGGCCATACGAATAACATCACGTGATGTCATAACCTCTTTGGCAGGATACGGGAAGACTTTTTGGTAAATTTTGAGCTCCATCCTTCCATAATTTAATCCATTCTTTTTCATGTTCTCATAGCGGGAAAATTGCCTGTCAACAGTGTTATCAACATATTCATAAGAATCTGAATTAGAAATCACATGTAGAAAAACACAGATAAAGCATACAGACACATGAATTGATTAAGGTGTTGTGGTGGAACTTCTGAGGTCCTCAGTTAGCACAACACCATAAAAATGGCTGAAATGTCAACGGTGTTACCGTCAATGGTGTTACAATTAAGTATGACAGTCAGGGTTGCCAGATGAGGCTGATGATTTCCAGCCCAAAAAATGATCAAAATCCGCCCTAAAAACCCGCCCAATTCTATTGATTTATATGGCAGTGGGAAGGTTTTTCTGATAGATGCCATTTTTACCCGCACACGGCCATCCTAAGCAGCCCAATTGGGCGGGAACCAGCCCAATCTGGCAACACTGATGACAGTTGAGGAGGAGTATGTTTTTGCCAATTTATATCCATATTGACAGACAAACAAACAAAATAATTTGTGTTCTAGGGAGATGGGTTTGTCTGCTCTGTTTTTTCTCCTAAAAAAGTGCCGACTTGTTCCGAGGCACTGTTGACCGTAACACAGTTGAGTAACACGGTTGACTGTTTTGAAAGTGTTTTTGCACTATTGATCCCTTATGTGTTGGAAAAATCCTATGAACATACACTAGGGATTATCTCTGGAGAAGGAAGTCTTGTGTAAGGAGGGTGACTATATTCAAATCAGACGTTACAGGGATTTATGATGAAAAATGTGTCAGTCTGTATCACAGTGACTCATAAAATCCTACTTATGAAGCTCAACAATCACATTTTCTATATCAGTTGCACAGATTAATGACAACATTACTGCTAAGGGACATAAGCACTTTCAAACATATATTGTTTCAACTCTGTAGTATTTTTATATATGTTTGAAATGACATAGTATTTGTCCATAACACTGTTGACAAAATAATTAAGCAAATGTTCGCTTTCATTAGAGTATTTATCAAATGATTTAAGATTAAGCTTGGCAATTTGTTTGTTTGGAAACTTAAATATATACACTATGTAAACATCTAGGTCATTTAGTTGAAAAAAAATACTGATAATTGACATTTTGCTTTTGCCAAAAGCGTAGGGAAATCGTAGAATCACTCGTATACTGTATATTTGAGCATTTTTTGAAGTGGGTATACTGTTTATATTTGTGCTATTCAAAATAATGGATTCCATTATACTGAAATCCCTGAAATTTAGAAGTGGGTATACTCCGCATACCCGCGTTCTACATAGACTACACCACTGGTCCTGCACCTTTCCCTGGGATGTGCACAATCCTCTCCTTCAAGAGAGATAAGAGGGCACATCCCTCTTCATCTGCAGTTGCAGCACGGCACTATGGGTAAGCAATAAGGGCTGCTTTTAGAACAACAGGGGGAAGGAGGTTCCTGACTGTTGACATAAAATAAAGAAGTGGCGTCTCAAAAACATTCACTCCTTCCCCAGATAGTGGTGGACTTCTTGTAGTGTTTAAAGGAGAATTCTGACCCATGTCGACATGCAGTCGGGTTCCTCACACTTTGTCTTTGACTTGTCAGTGCACAAATCATGTGGCTAGCCAAGATCTCAGAAAAGGCTGAACCAAAGTGTGTCGTGTCTTTAGGTATTATTGATGACGAATGAATATTAGTGTGAAAAATACAACTGCATGTTAAAATTGGCTGGAATTCTCCTTTAACCCATTTTAGCCTGAGGTGACATACGCTGAATTCAGGCTCTTGAGATTGGAGGTTTTTTTAATTAAATATATGGGTATGTTGGAGCTGAATGAACACATCCTAATGCAAAATGAAGGTCCCAGCATTTAAATGCAACTTATTTCATGTTTTTATGTGCTTCATAGGCTTGGATATTTAGGTTTTAATAGGCAGAGGACACCCTTTAGTTACAGTTACTATTTAAAGTTACTAAGCTGCCTTTTCCCGCTATGTGAAGAGTGCTTTATCATGGAAAGACATTCCATTCATTCTGTTGAAGGTCTTGAAAAGCTGACTGGATGAAGGAACAGGATGTCTTGGGTAATTCCAGGAACAGTGTCATGTCAATGTGATCCGCTGGTAAGAGGCCTGGTGTTTTTACAGGACACGGTAGTTACACTTGGAGTGTGCCAACAGAGGGAACAGGTGCTCCCAGAGTGCTTCAGCTGTCCAAGTGTGTGAGTATGTGTGTTTTGTCGTGGTGAGTGAGTGTTAGTGTGTGTGTGTGTGTGTGTGTGTGTGTGTGTGTGTGTGTGTGTGTGTGTGTGTGTGTGTGTGTGTGTGTGTGTGTGTGTGTGTGTGTGTCAGAGTAGAGAGAGAGAGAGAGAGAGAGAGAGAGAGAGAGAGAGAGAGAGAGAGAGAGAGAGAGAGAGAGAGACAGAATGCGTGTCTCTATCTTCGAGGGTGGGATGAGATGTGTGTGTGTGGTCCTCAAGATCTCCCATAAGCCATTTGGAGGCATGGAAGAGGGTGAAGGAGGCGGAGGAGGAGGGGTGAGGGTAGCAAAACAACAATACCCCTCCCCCCACTGACAGGAAATGGCATGCACGTCGCCGGAGCACTCTCCTCTCCTCTCCGCTCCTTTCTAATGATATGTCCAATTACCTCCCTCTGATTCAGCCACCCGCCTCTTCAATTAGTGAAAGGAGTGAGTGTATCACCACTCCAAAGCAAAGCAACCAGTGAGGGAGGACTCCATCAGTCAACTTCATTCGGAGCTCTTACGGGACAATCTAGGGCAATTACCAGAAATTAACCTAACAGCCAGGAAAATTAAGCTACTGGCTCTGCGATGTCTGGCTATTCTCGTGTGTTTGTGTTCATGTGTGTGTTCATGTGAGTGTTCATGTGTGTGTTCAGTGTGTGTTCAGTGTGTGTGTGTGTTCATGTGTGTGTTCAGTGTGTGTGTGTGCGTGTTCATGTGTGTGTTCAGTGTGTGTGTGTGTGTGTGTGTGTGTGTGTGTGTGTGTGTGTGTGTGTGTGTGTGTGTGTGTGTGTGTGTGTGTGTGTGTGTGTGTGTGTGTGTGTGCGTGCATGTGTGAATGTGTTTGAAGGAGATGAAAAGGCCAAGGCGGTATACCATTAATGAGAGTGTTTTCAAGGTCGGCGGCACAAGTCATCTCCAAAACATCATTATAGGTCACCAATGTCGTCCTCCACACACATAGGTGCAATGGGCCTTCTTGATGTGACATCAGGTTCTTTCGATACAATGAATTCAAACCAGGTATAAATAGCAACGAGTGGCATAGATATAAAAGTGTGCCCAGTGGCGGTTCTACTCATTTGAGGGCCCTAGGCGAAATATGAACATGAGGCCCTTTTTACCAGGGCTTTGAACCGTTATTTTTTTCCAAACGTTCCGTTCCGAACAGAAACGGAATTATAACGTTTCCGGTTATGCGTTCCACCAATAAATTGACGTTCCTGAACCGGTTAGAACAGAAAAATACTGTTCCCGGAACGGTTAATTTCGTTCCTGTCAGCTGATTACTCCCATAGGCCTAACTGACGTTAATTAACCAAGAAAGACGGAAGTGCAAATGAGTCAGCCTACATTCCAAACTGTTTATTCAAGCAGATGAAAAGAATATCCTCCAGAACTTTGTCATTTAGGGACGACCTAAGAGGAGAATAAACCTCAATGATGAAAATGCACGCTCCACGCTGACTTGGGTCATGGGGAGCGCTATGATGGAGTGAGTTTGTGCATATTTAAAGCGGCCATGGATGCCCAATAACGTCGAACATATGTTGGTGCGCTTTACACGCGCTTCTCTGCAATGTATTACGATGATGCAATGGAAACTTTGCCCTTTTGTATGACAGTGGTTTCTCTTATTTAAGATGTGGAGTGGAGACTTTGTAGTCCACAGCTCTCTCTCCATTCAGTCAGAGAATGTCTGATGTCACACAGGACGTGAACCTCAGCCGTCATGGTAACTTGCGCAGAAAAATAATTACTTTTTTTGTTTGTTTGAGGAACAGTATTAACCGGTATTAACCGGTTACCATTATTTTTAAATAAGTGTTCCTGTTCCAGAACATAAAAAATAATAACGTTTCCGGTTTCGTTTCTGTTCCCTGTAAAATACAAAAAGTTCCCGGTTTTCGTTTTCGTTCCTTGAACTGGTTCAAAGCCCTGCTTTTTACTGGCATTTACCATGGAGCGGTTGACTACTGGGGGACCCAGAGAGGGCCGTTTAGATGGGGCCCTCGGCATTTGCCTAGTCGGCCTGTTGGTAGAGCCAGTTCTGCGTACGCCACTGTTTTCTATGGAAGCCAGGAGTTGTTTATACTTGCTTCGCTTCAAAACAGCACAGCGAAAAAGGCTAATTGACATTCCTCATTGCTCTTGGCTGTTTTCAGTCTAGACTGTTATCAGTTCTACAGATTAAAAAAAAAAACAGATGATCCGTACAGCATACAGCTCCCATTGAAGTTAAGTTTTTAATTCATGCTTCATTTGCATTCATGTTCCCAGTCACAAGGTTCTTCCTTAGACTTGCCTGGCTCCTGTCGTGTGTAAAGGTGCAACAGAGGGCAGCCGCTTCTGCACGGAGCTCTATGAGAATATGTACAGAACAGATATAGAGTTTGAAACTTCACACGGTCAGTCGCCTAGGTTACATCACTGCGGATATAGCGGAGCAGCTGAGCGTGAGAGCACCAGCAAGAGTGAGCATGCAATAGCTACAGAGAGAGAGAGAGAGAGAGAGAGAGAGAGAACAAGCGAGCATGCAATAGCTAGAGAGAGGTGAGAGAGAGAGAAATTGCCATAGCTAGAGCGAGAGAGAAAGAGGGTGCAAGAGTGCGAGAGAGAGAGAGAGAGAGAGAGAGAGAGAGAGAGAGAGAGAGAGAGAGAGAGAGAGAGAGAGAGAGAGAGAGAGAGAGAGAGAGAGAGAGAGAGAGAGAGAGAGAGAGAGAGAGAGAGAGAGAGAGAGAGAGTACTAACATCAACAACTGACTTACATAAGGCCATTTAACAGACCCGCTTCAGCAGAGCCTAATCACCCAGGCCATCGCAAACACGCTGCTCTGGCTTGGCTTCCCCTCTCCTCCTCTTCCCTCCTCACTCCTCTCTTCCTCTCCTTCTCCTAACTCCCCTCCCCCCTCCCTTCCCCTCTCCTATCCTCTCCTCTCCTCCTAACGCTCCGCTCCTCTCCTCTCCTCTCCTGCTACCCCCAAACAGCCACACGTCATTATTTCCCGCCAAATCTAATAGAGCCAGCAGGCCATTTCCAGCATAGCTGCCCCCTCACGCACACACACACACTCAAGGATCAAGGACAGTGTATTGGTCACATACAGGGGAACCGTCATAAAACATACAATGAAATACACTGATTCACTTATTCACTCGATCGCTGCTTCCTCACACTCTCATCAAATAAAAGTAATACACATTTTTTAAAAATAAAAGTACTTTATAAAAGTGTGCTACTCTGGTCTTGCTGGCTGGCTAGCTGGCTGGTTGATTCTGCAGCTGCCAGGGGCCCCATGAAAGAGCACCCTGCCCAAGCGTGTAACCCCCTCCATGGGTGGACACACCACTACACACTGCCCTTCCTGGAGGTACTGTGGTTGTCCCCTGAAACACCAGGGCGAGAGGAAATCACTTTGTCCTCTGACGCACCCAACAATGTCCATATAGCGAGAGTGGCTAACAAGCTCTATGTCTGAGATATCCAATGAAGAACAGCAAGCAATTTGCAACAAGCATCTTGTTCAGTTGAGGTGGTCAAGTACAACAAGCTAAATCGTAAATGCAGCAGTTTCAGTATGGAAGCTGAGAGATGGAGTGATGTTTGAGTTGGTCACGTTTGTTTGTTTATTTATTGCCAAGTAAGCAGACAGGGCTCTTTCGAGGCCAAAACCGGTATAATCTGAGTTAGTCACGTTGCACACCACAAGCAAAACCAAGCTCATCTGCTTCATACTGCCTTCATGACTTCTCCATTCATGACTTGCCATAAGGATGGATAATAGCAAAATGTAGGAAGTGGTCTTCGTCCAAAAGGCTTGTCATGCTTTTTTTCATTATTTCTCCAAGACGACAAAAACTAAACAATCTCAAACATTCCAAAATGTTGGGAGTGGTCAGGGCTCCCTCAATAAAGCTGCACTGAGTGAAATGTATAAATAGTTTGGTTATGGTAAAAAGAGAGAGCGCACAAGACTGATGTGTGATGTGGCTCTTCTTGTTCAAGGCTGCACTGTGTTATGTAGGATGGTGGCAAGAGGAGATATTGCCACTATGCTGCTCAATGAAACTGTGCAGCCTATTGGCAAATTTTATATTTTCATGAATATTTGCTGAATAACAAGGACAGCATGATTTTTTAAACAGTGTACCTTTAAAGTCTGGTTATGGCAAAGCCAGAGAGGACAAGACTGCTAAAGTTTACTGTGCTGTGTTGTGAGGCACCGCTGTACTCACCACAATCATTTCGGACGGCTCCAAGGTGATACATTCACAGCCTCGTCGTCCTCCCAGCTGCTTCCCGAAGCTGCACAGGAAAAAACAAGAGGGGGGTCAGAGAACACAGACCGCACAGCACACACACACACACTCCCCTGGTCCCACCCTACCCCCAACACACATACACACACACACACACACACACACACACACAACTGCCCACAAAGGAACATGCAAACATCCTTCGTTTACGCCCTCTCTCAGAGCAGCTAGGTATGCTGAAATTTCGTAACTCTTTCTGTGCAAGACTGTGATTGAAGACTTCCAGTTTATATTTGAATTGCCATGTCAAATTTGCAGTAACTACAATATCCAACCTAATAACAAGGCATTGAAGGCATTTTTCCACATTTCATATATTTTTAACCAACATGATTAAACTATTATTTCACGTCAGGTTAAAAAAATGAAAACAAAAAAACAACCAGCTCCCTCCTTTGACCAGCAGGGTCATGTTTAGCTGTAAGCAAACGCGCATGCAGACACAAGCGTCTGCACAAATCAACAAAACAGGTCTGCACCGTGCCGAAGGCTAGATTGATACAATAAAGTGAAGAACAGAGACAAAACGCACACACATTTCACTATGTTCTTTCCAGCAGTATCAGAATCTAGCCAAGGGAATTTGGTTTTAGCTACACGTGTGTGTACATGGCGAAGGTCCTTCTTTGATATTCCAGATTGTTCCAGCCTTAGAGGGAGGACATGGGTATTCGAAATAACCAAAGCAAGAGCCTTGGCAACGGTCATTCCCCTGATTATGTTCTTACCTGCATTTCAATATAATCTCTCTACACAGTTACATCAGGGAGATTGTTGGGAAAGGAGAAACAACCAGGTGGTTGGAGAAACAGCAGTTTGAAGCAGTGAAATTGTGAATATGTGAGAGAGGGACACAGAGAATGGAGACAGATGGACAAGGATCACTAAAATGAATGAGAGAGCTGAAAAGAGAGGGAGAGAAAAGCAGACCAAAATGAATGTGCCAGAGAGAGAGAAAAAGAGAGAGAGAGAGAGAGAGAGAGAGAGAGAGAGAGAGAAAAAGAGAGAGAGAGAGAGAGAGAGAGAGAGAGAGAGAGAGAGAAAGAAAGAAAGAAAGAAAGAAAGAAAGAAAGAAAGAAAGAAAGAAAGAAAGAAAGAAAGAAAGAAAGAAAGAAAGAAAGAAAGAAAGAAAGAAAGAAAGAAAGAAAGAAAGAAAAGCTCTGGGAAAGGCCATGATGGCACTATTGCTAAAGAGAACCCTACAAATCAGCCTCTTTCATCTCAGGGGCCGCTTTGATCACTGCTCGGAGAAGGGACACATTTTCTGTGACTTTTTTCTACTTTAAAAGTCAGAAATAGAGGGGGACAGCACAGAGGGAACCTATTATAGATGGCAGTGATGAGACTGCCACTAGCCGGCACTTATCAGGAAAAAGATTATTGAAATGAAACAACAAAAAGAGACCGAAAACGAGTTGAAACATGTAAATTGAAATGAGAAGACGGGGAAATGGTAAAATCTAAGAAAGGCGAAGAAAAAAAAAGGACAATGAAGGGCAATGATGAGAAAAAAAATCAATCCCCATGACCATCAAAGAAGGCACGTACATTCCGACGACTTTCTCTAAAGGCGTGGAAGAGCATACATCTCGGGAAGAAGAGAGAGGAGAGAGAGAGAGAGAGAGCTGCATAGTGATGTGGTTGAATATCATTCCTGCATCTTGGAATATAAATGTGAGTGCAAACGCAACTGGGCTTATCCCTCCTCTCCTCCTTCACCTTCACCTTCACCTTTCCCCCTCCTCCCCCTGTCTGCCTACGGGGTGTACTTGTCTCCTTCCCCTCACTGAAATTAAGCTCCTCTTCTCCTCTTTCTCCCACCTTCTCCCCCTCCAGCTGTCTGCCGTCTGGGTGTACCTGTCTCATTCCCCTCGTCACAGAGAACCTCTTTTTCTTCTTTTCTGTCTCCCCTTCCCCCTGTTTGCCTACTGGGTGTAACTGGGTCCATTCGCTCCATTGGCAATCTCCTTTTCCTCCTCTGTCCACTAACATCACACCAGCACCACCACCACCACCAGCCCTGGTACCCCATCCATATCCCTCTCTCCCTTCTCCTCTTTCTCCCCCTCCTGCTGTCGGCCGACTGGGTGTACCTGTCTCTTTCTCCTCATCACAGTGAACCTCTTCTTCTTCTTCTTCTTCTTCTTCTTCTTCTTCTTCTTCTTCTTCTTCTTCTTCTTCTTCTTCTTCTTCTTCTTCTTCTTCTTCTTCTTCTTCTTCTTCTTCTTCTTCTTCTTTTTCTACCCCCCCGTGTTTGCCTACTGGGTGTAACTGGCTCCACCAGCCCTGCTACCCCATCCATATCCCTCTCTCCCTTCTCCTCCTTCTCCCATCTTCTCCCCCTCCCCCTGTACACCGACTGGGTGTACCTGTCTCTTTCCCCTCATCACAGTGAACCTTTTTTTCTCGTTCTCCCCTTCTCCCTGTTTGGCTACTGGGTGTACCTGTCTCCACTGACTCACTCGTGGCAATGAACCCATCTCCTTTTCCTCCCCTCCCTACCAACATCACCGGCACCACCACCCCCACCCCCACCATCTCCTGTAACCCATATCCCTCTCTCCTTCTCCTCCTTCACCCCCCATCTGGCCATCATCTCAAAAAAACCCTCTACATCTCCTCCATCTTTCTTCTCTCCCCATCAACAGTCGCCATCACAACAAGCCTCTTCTACCCCCTTCTCCTCTTCCTCTCCAAACATACAGCAGCACCATCAACCCAATCAGCTGCAACCCTGTCTGCCACTCTCCCTTCACTCATTGCAACCTGAATCTCTTCTTCTCCTCTTCCCACCACTGTTGAATGCCATCACTAACCCCACGCTGCCACCCCATGTCCTCATCTCTCCCTTCCTTCTTCTCCTCCATCCTGTTCTCTCCACCTGCAATGACTAAACAGCTGTCTAGGTGAGATGCAGGTCACCCCGGCTGACATGACGGCTCTGTCTGCTCGCCCCTGACTTGACTGTGTACGTACGCTGCTGGGAGTGGAGCGGCACGTGTTGTCTGCCAAATGCACTTCAGCAACACTTCACTTCAGCCCAGTGTTGCCAGATGTACGGTAACCGCAGAGATACACCAGCGGCGACGCGATTCAAGCGACAGAGTGTAGCAGCAAGCGATACGAGAGATTGAGGAGACTAGAGTACTAACCCCAACTCCGATGAAGTTGGGACGTTTGGTAAACAGTGAATAAAATCAAAATGCTATCATTTTCAAAACACTCAATCTATTCATTAGATGGAGAATAGTGAAAAGACAACATATTAAGTGTTAAAACCGAGAAAAAATATTGTTTTGGGGGACATATGTACTCATTTCTAATTTGAGAAATCCAACAGGTCTCAAAAGAGTTGGGACGGGGACAATAAATGGCAGCAAATGTCGAGGAAGACTAAAAACAAAACAAAAGACAACACTTAACAGTTAAATACATTAACCGATGAGATGATTTTATATATAAAAAACAGTGTTAATTCCTATCTTGGACATGATTTCACCAGCTTAAATGGTGGGTGTATTCCTTGTCATGTTTTGCAATGTTTTCCTTTCTGTAGTGCTTACAGTGTGACAGGTCTTGACCAAAAACCCACCATTTTATCACATGCTGGTCCTTATGATGGAGCCAAACTGTTAAAACATAGTAGAGAATGCAATTTGACCTTACTATGTGGCAGTAATCGAAGATCTCCCTTCAAAATATAATGCATGAGTGGCTTTTCATGCTGTTTAAAACCCATTTATGCCATTCATAACTGTATTTAACTCTACAGATGAGTGAGAACATCTTAACCAATGCACTACTGCATGCGCATGCCATCATGGAGGCTGACTTTTGAAGCTAGCACTAACACAAGTTGGATGGTCCATTTTCACTGTAGCACAGGATGTGCAATGCTCTATTATTGTCAAAAAGAATGGACTTCTACAACTTCTGCTGACTTCTGTAAGCAAAGGACAGTTTCCCATGTCTTCTGGGTCTATTTCAAGTGAGCTCAGGTGCTTAGGAGAATGTTAAACCCCTGTGTCATTTTCATGCATTAAGCATTCTTAATATGGTCAATTTTCAATAGCTCTAGCACTCCAGGAATTAGAGTGAGACTACAGCCAATATATATTTCATGATGTCATGAACCTATACAATGATTTTATTAACAAAAATATGTCTTATATACACTCAATCGTGGTAAATCAAAGGGAATTCAAAAATGTATGTAATAACTATGGTAATTATTCCCTTTTCATCTTTAATTCTGAGTGACTCAGCCTCTCTGTGATGATCTTATACCTGGACACCTATATTGTCCGTCAGTACAATTCATTTTGAAATGTTCTTCTTTGTTGTTTTATCTTATTTGGATGTTTACTAAATTTCACTGATCCCCGTCCCAACTCTTTTGAGACGTGTTGGATTTATCAAATTAGAAATGAGTACATATGTCCCCCAAAACAATATTTTTTCTCGGTTTTAACACTTAATATGTTGCCTTTTCACTATTCTCCATCTAATGAATAGATTGAATGTTTTGAAAATGATAGCATTTTGATTTTATTCATTGTTTACCAAACGTCCCAACTTCATCGGAGTTGGGGTTTGTATGTCCATACAGGTAGAAGGCAAAGCATTCAAGCATTCCCATTGGCTGTGGTCACTGACCTCTATACAGTCATTGGCAAATTGTTGCGCTCGTCGCGCAAATCGCTCTAGTCTCCAGAATCGCTTTTGTCTCTCGACTCAATACAAAGTCAATTACTTCCGTCGCTCGACTCGCTCAGATCGCCGCTGGTGTATTTCTGCGGTAATGATCATATTTGTACTATTTTTTTTTCTTAAATTTTGTCCTCTGTACGATTTAAAAAATCATGATGTACGATAATTTTGGAGTTTGTCATTCAGTTCATATAGATGCCTTGAAACAACTTTTGAGTCTCTTGTACCATAACTTCCTCCCAAAAAAACGATAATTTTGAGGTTTTGATACGATAATTCAGCATTTTCCATCTGGCAACACTGCTTCAGCCCCTCTCCCTCTCTCTCTACACCCCTACCCATCCCATCCCCTTACTCCCTCCTGCCCTGCATCCAGAAACAGGCATCTCGGAGATTCATACATCAGGTGGGTTGGGCAGGTAGCATGAGGAGAAAGACTGCAGCGCAGTCATTATATCCCCGAAACGCGGAGCGTCGGGGATGTAATGGTTTTGCGTGCGCCGCCGCCGCGTCCGCCGCGTCCGCCGCCGCGTCCGCCGCCGCGTAAGGTCTTTCGTGTTAACGCGATAACTTTTGAACGGATGTTTGGATTTGTCCCAGATTTTTTGGGTGAATGCTCTAGGGCAGGTTCATGAACTGATTCGAGTTTGGAGGTCAACACTTTCAAGATGGCTGAATTCAAGATGGCCGAATTTTTGTTTGGTCCATAACTTCTGACCGGGTGGATGGATTTGTCCCAGATTTGGTGTGTGAATGCTCTAGGGTAGGTTCATGAACTGCTTCGAGTTGGGAGGTCAACACTTTCAAGATGGCTGAATTCAAGATGGCCGAATTTTTGTTTGGTCCATAACTTCTGACCGGGTGGATGGATTTGTCCCAGATTTGGTGTGTGAATGCTCTAGGGTAGGTTCATGAACTGCTTCGAGTTGGGAGGTCAACACTTTCAAGATGGCTGAATTCAAGATGGCCGAATTTTTGTTTGGCCCATAACTTCTGACCGGGTGGATGGATTTGTCCCAGATTTGGTGTGTGAATGCTCTAGGGTAGGTTCATGAACTGATTCGAGTTTGGAGGTCAACACTTTCAAGATGGCTGAATTCAAGATGGCCGAATTATTGTTTGGCCCATAACTACTGACCGGGTGGATGGATTTGTCCCAGATTTTGTGTGTGAATGCTCTAGGGTAGGTTCATGAACTGATTCGAGTTTGGAAGACAGCACTTTCAAAATGGCGGAATTTTCATTTGGCCCATAACTTCTGACTGGGTGGATTGATTTGCATGTTAACACCTTATTTTAATGGTTCACCATTTCAGTGAATCTACCATATTAGGTACAGTGTAATAACCAATGTAACAATATTTAATACCATGTAATACTAGTGTAATACCAGTGTAACAATATGCAATATCAGGTACAGTGTAATAACGAGTGTAACAGTATGCAATACCATGTAATATAGTGTAATACCAGTGTAACAATATGCAATACCATGTAATACCACTTACGCACAAACACATGATGTAAGTAAAAAAATTACATTGTATTAAATATTGTTACACTGGTTATTACACTGTACCTAATATGGTATATCCACTGAACCATTAAAACAGTATTACCATTTGCCCCATTTTTTGCTTCATTTTCACAATAGTCGTTTGGTTTTAAGCCTATGCACGTCATGTCACGTCTGTATGTATCATATACGTTTACGAAATGGTGGACGGGAGTGGTAGGAATGATGGGGGACTGGAAGCGTCGCGTTTCGGGGATATACCTTAAGCAGTCGAAGGCGACTGCACAGGCAGTCTAGTTTGCATTTGACCTCACATCGCCTCCCTTCCTTCGCCATAATGAAATCTGCCTGTAGTTCTAGAAACTCATACACACCTGACCAGGATACAGAGCAGCCCAGGGCAAGAGAAACTTTAAAACATAACATTCTCAAACAAAAGCCATATCCGAAACCCTTTATGCCGGAAATATGTGAAAAATGTCTTCTTCTGTAGCTGGGTATTGTCTTATAGCTGTCTGTCTGTAGCTGGGTAGTCTGCAGCAGAAGAAGCCATCTGCAGCAGTAATGTAGTATGTGCCATGCACACTCTCCTCAAGAGGTAACAGAGAGCTACAGAGAGGAGAAATAAACCTCTGGGAACTGAACTGCTAGCCCCGTGACCACTGCCACTGAAAACACCGGAGCCTTTTCTTTTCTTTCCTCTCTTTCCCTCCCTCCATTTCTTTCTCCTTCTCCCTCTCCGTCCATACACAGCGGGCAGAAAGCAAATTCGATTTATTCAGGTCACGGGACAGATACGTAGGGAAGAGGGGCCATCCCTGTCATGATATACCATACGCCACTGACAGCAGAGATATTACTTTTCTAGAGAGAGAGAGAGAGAGAGAGAGAGAGAGACAGAGAGCAAAGCAGGGCAAGCGTGAGAGGAAAAGGGAGCACACGATAGAGCGAGAGAAAAAGAGGGAAAAGAAAGAGAAAAGAGGAATTGAAAAACACATGCACCGTTCAGCAGTGAGCTGTTGGGCTGTCATAACATGCACAGGGCTTTGTTGAGCAAGCACAACCCCTCCACACACAGCACACACGGCACAGCACAGCACAGCACAGCAAGGCAGATAGATAGGCACTCCAGCTCTGTAACCACTGATGGAACAATAGATTAGGGGGACGGCCAAACGGCACAGAAGCTGTGGCGTAAGCGAGAAACAGCCAAACAATACCCATGAATCATTCAGGTGCTGGTCTAGTCAAAGGCCTTTTCTCTTTTTTTTTCAAATCGCCCAAACAACAACATTGTGTGTAGGCTTGAATACAGCGACTACGGCAGCGCAGTTCAAAAGTCAACGAAAGTCAAATGACATATCTCGCTTGTGCCAACACATCAACAAACAGGTCACGTGCAGGACTGACATTTACTGAGACATTTTGCCTTGAAAACTTGAAAAAAGCAGAGCAGAAAACATGTTTCCTCCACAACTGCTATCATTTAGGTTTGTCCAAAAACCAACATGCCAATAAGCTGACAAACTCGATGAGTCAGTGAAGCGATACGCCGACCACTGTGTACAGACCATCCTTGGATAAGGCAAACGATACTCCACCACTACCACTGTAGACAAGCCTCGATAAGGCCAACGTCGATTGCGTGCGGCTTTGGGAAAACAAATGGGCAAACAGAAGCCTGCCAAGCACGTTGTATGTCTGTGGTCACGCAGAAATCAAAACACTGGAACACAAGGCAAGGCAACAGACACAGGCCAGTTGAGAAGGCCAGGGATCGCTTACTTACTTGTGCGGGCTGGAGCGGACAGAGGCTGAAGAGGACTGTACTCCTTCTGAGATTCAAGAGAGTGCTCCTTTTGAAATGAAAGTGAAAAAAAGAACTGACTCGACTTACACAGGTCCCAATTTTTCCCCTGTGTGTGTGTTTTTTGTAAACTGAAAAGGCACCGGGCGGGTAGACTCACATTAAGCGAGAAAAAAAAATAGCATAGGGGACTTCCAAACCATCCAGAAACTTACAGATGTGATGAGAACAGCGCACAATATTCCAGTGTCAGTAAAATAAAAATAAAAATAA
Organism: Engraulis encrasicolus; assembly: GCF_034702125.1. Lineage (NCBI taxonomy): Eukaryota > Metazoa > Chordata > Actinopteri > Clupeiformes > Engraulidae > Engraulis > Engraulis encrasicolus. The sequence goes on from NC_085863.1 coordinate 53,121,395, forward strand.
AAATCAGTGGTAAATCCTTCAAATGATGGAGCGAAAAATATACATTTAAAAAAAACACTTCATATGTTACAATCCAATCCAAACATATTCAGTGAGTCAGGAACAGACAAAACAACTCATCTAAACTTCCAAGCAGAACCTCTGTTTAGTCTTCTGTCTGAGCCGGTAAAAATGTGTCATGGGAAGTGCATTATCCAAAAAGCCTCCAGAGATGAACAAGCAGAATCCAACTTCCAGAAGAGTTCCAGAGAGCTCCTATCCCAACCCAAAATCCATGTGGTCTAGTTGAGCTGAGGATACCAGGAGAACTAGGTCCATGTTGAGCCTGTGGTCTCTCTGTGTGTGAATGAGGGGGTGAGTCTATAGCCTGTGTATGTGTGTGTGCAAGTCTCTGTGTGTGTGTGTGTATGTGTCTGTGTGTGTGTCTCCAAAGTAGTCAGTGGCTAAGCAGCAGAGCCTGCTCATTTCCTGCCGGTGTGTGTGTGTGTTGCGAGTGTGTGTGACTGTGTGTGTGTATTGTGTGGGGTGTGTATGAAGCTGTTCTTCCTTCTCTGGAACACATGGCTCAGTCAGAGTTCTGCCAGGAGTTCCGCATTCCATATCCTCCTCACTCCTCTCCTCTTCACCCCTCCCCTTCTCTGCGAGACCCTTCCCCCTCTCTCTCACACACACACACACACACACACACACACACACACACACACACACACACACACACACACACACACACACACACACACACACACACACACACACACACACACACACACACACACACACACACACTTAACCACCAACCTTCTGCTGCTCATCAACAGTCGTACAGAAGCAAACACACACAGACAGGCAGACATGAAAGCCTACCATTTATTCTTACCATTTATATGGAAAAACACCAACCCCATGTTCCTCAGCACAGACAGGGAGGGAACACACACATGTTTGAATTCAAACTCAGTCTCACACACACTCTTTCACACACACACACACACACACACACACACACACACACACACACACACACACACACACACACACACACACACACACACACACACACACACACACACACACACACACACACACACAGACAGACAGACAGACAGACAGACAGACACACACACACAGGGCATAGCGTGTGCCCAACGGCCTCTTCTGCCCTGCTGCACCAAGGACCCCATGCGATGACCTCACTCTCACACGCACGCACGCACGCACACGCGCACGCACACGCACACACACACAGGAATGTTTATCACTCCTCTGGACTCACTGCACTTCCTCACGCCTTTACACGTTTCCTGTTTTTCTCTTTTCTGTGCATTTTTACATTTCTTTGCATGTCATTTTCACTGTCCCGCAAAACAGCTGGACATCTTTTTTTAATAGCCAACGCAGTAGAAGAGATGAAGTAACGCAAATACGGGAGAAAATAAAATGCCTAAACTGTGCACTAATGCGGAGCTCAAGGGAAATTAAGCCGAAGTGAACCTCCTGTACGGGCCAGAAGTTGATCGTCTTACATAAAGAAGTTTGACTTTGACGTGCGCGAGCTAATGGGGAATGGCCCTGGTTTTATGAGTGTGGGAGGTAGAGAGAGGGATGGAGGTAAAGAAAGACGGAGGGACGGAGGGATAGAAAGAAAGAGGAAAGGAGGGAGGGAGGAGGGTCGGCCCTGATGTCTGGGGCTACTGACAGGGCGGGTGGGCGCGGAGCTGCAGCGGAGATGAAAGGCTGTGTGAGCGGCTTACAGTCTGGGCTGCTGTGCTGTGGCCAGAGACTTGCAGAGCCCAGCGCCAGAGCCAGCGCCAGAGCCAGAGCCGTCATTACCACGCTGCCACTGTTCTGTCCTGAAGACGATTACGACTGAGACAGAGACTGGCCTTTCCCCACACAGCTGTGGGGAGAGGGCACACAAACCCTTACACAATATCAGAAGTAAAAGAAACTTAAAATGCTGGTGCGGCTCAGATGCCTTTTTGACTTTTATGTTATTAGTTCTTCTTTTTAAGCAGTGCAGCGCCCAAACTGTCATTACCGCATCGCATCGAAAGTCATGAGGACAACTTCAGGCCGAAAAGTGTCTGTGTAACATGGTGGATTATTTGCTTCCAATGAGTAAATCAGCTTACTTAATGTCATAAGCGTGCTCAAACTCAGGGATAGTTGTTGGTGTCGGACTCGGTGTAACCTGAACATAGTACACTGAACTTTTAAATGGCCATTTTGTGTGCACAGTCTTTTATTCAACTCTATTTGAGAGGGTACACAAAGCCACAACATCCGAAGTATATATTAAAGAAAAAGCGGCGGTGCAGGTCCGATGTTGATTTTTAAATTTCTTTATTAAGAGGTGCATAACGGTGAACAACGTTTCGATGGCATATTGGCAAAAGCATATTCCTCAGAGTCCATGAGGGTCTCGCCCTTACACAGTATCCTTTCAGCCATGCGGTGTAATACCTCCTGACCCCGTCATCATGACCTGCTGGGTCGCCACAAGTCCTTCACAACCTTAACCATCTGTGACCTCGTGACCCTACGTGACCCACACTCTGTCGATTCATCCACTCATAAACTCCTTCATGCATCCCTGCTCTCCAAACTCTCCACCTTTTGCCTAGCAACTCCTTTAGGGTCATGGAGTCCAAGGAATTGAGGAATGATCTCACTCCACCTCTACGTGCCTGCTCGCGCCTTTTTTCTATTTAAGTCACATTTCCGTGGCTTATTCAGGACTCGTTGCAACACCTCTCATTGCCCCGCTGTAAACCTCTCACTGCTTGTTTTTTTATTTCACTGCTTGTTTTACGGATTGGTTGAAGGGTCCCTCAATTTGAGAAAGCTGTTGTATCAATTCTAAAAAATTGTCATTCTCATCAATTATTGAGCCCCTTCTATCTAAAGATATTCCACTGGTGAGAACCCCAAGCTTGCATCCTGCTAAACCAGATGTGCATACACAGTGAGAGGGTTCGAGGCAGCACAATTACTTGTAGACAGGATGATGGATCAGCACATTAAAAAGAGAGAAGGAGAATTGCTTGTTTGTTTAAATCAAGGGTCTGAGGGAGGGACGGGCCCAGTGAGATCATGTGCCTGTGGGACAGTTCACAGCCAACTCTGCTGTTTCAGTACCCCAAACTTCTGCCAAATCATCCGGCGTGAGGTCACCATGACACGCGTCTTCCTCTTATGGGGAAGTATAGAAACTTGAAACGAAGGCACAAAAAAGATGCTCAGTCAAAGGTAACATGAGGTTAACTGAAATCAGGGCTCTAAACTAACTTTTCTCATCACCAGTCAAAATGTTAAGTGGATGTTAACCTTGCTAGCCAAACACAGTCACTGATGGGTCAAAGTGGCTAGTAAGTTGGTCTATTCTACCAGCCAAACTGAAATTTCACCAGCATTTGGCCAGTTGCCAGGTGTTAACTTAGAAATACAAAGAGATCAGATTATTTAGAATAAAGAAAAGATTAGCAGGAAAAAGTACTACCACTGCAGACAAGTTAAGACAAGTAATCATCAGTTGTGCAAGATGAATTGAGACACAGTTTCTCAGTAGTGATTCTGATCAGTCATGTAGCACAGTAAGCTGAAGTGAGCTGTCTGGAGTGGTGTAAGGGTATTATGTGACGATAACGAAGAGAGGACTTACCAGCATCGTGCCAAGTACATGTGCTCCTTCACGAACACAGAGCCAGACAGGAGGATGTACCAGCACGTAGAGATGTGGTCCGGACTGTGAAGGGAGAGAAAAATAAATTAACAAAAAAATGGTTATTCCTTTTAGGGATTCACTGATTGACAAATGTAATTCAAAGCACTTGTCTCGGAGTCATTTTCATTGTAAACAATCTGATATGTAAGTAACAGAAAAAATGTGGTTCAGGGTTGGGTGGGGAATGTGTTTTGTTTACTTTTCTCCTAAATTCAGGAATAAAAAAAAAAGAGTTAAAAAAAGGTATTCAGGTATTTAAAAATGTTATTTTACATGGGTTACTGACTCCTTCATAATCCACCTGTACTATAAACTGAAACCAAATATACTGTTGCTCCTTTATATTTTAAAAAGGATCGCCAATGTCTTGTATTTTCTCGGTTGCACACATTTGGAAAGTATTGCAGGCTGTGTGGGGAAGAAAGTCCCATTCAAGTGGTTGAGAAATACCAAACCCACGTCATCTGCAGGTTATTTCTACACAACCTGAATGGGACTTTCACCAGAGCTCTTAAAATTTGTGCATGGCTGACACGCCAATCCAACTTTGGCAGCTAATAGCACCTTTAAACACCACAAAGGGATTTCACCACAGTTACCAACAACTTAAACCACCGGTTTTGCACAGACCATGAGGGAAAATTTATGAAGAAGCCTGAAGACAAATGTGTAGAGAAGTGAAGTGTCACATTTGCAGAGTGTGACCACAGCTCTGGTACAAGTGCAGCACACAATGGGTACTTCTCAAAGTGAAGTGTCCTAACCTTGCTAGAATGAATAACACCCATTTTTCGCTTATTTCACCAAGAGTATCCAATAAAAAGTTCTACATGCAATTAATAATTGGATACATTGGGCGCAAAGGGGCGTTACTTGTCCCATCAAGGCTAGGACACTTTGAAAAATACACAGTGTGAAGAGGGGAAATCTTTTTCCAAGTATATTTTTTAAGTACCGGTATAGTATATTTTGGACTATTGCCATCTTTATGACAGGACAGTGGTATGGTGTGACATGAAGTTAGCGGGAGAGGGAGATGAGTTAGGATTGGGTCCCAACATAATTCAGATATCGAATCGGATCTGAATTTCCCCAAAGTATCGGAATTTTTCTGATACTGACATTGAGCCAGGTGTAATGTTAATTTCAAACCATAACACTTGCATATTAGTTTTCAGGGTGGGATTTTCACTTTTTCACTGGTTACTTTTTACTTATTAATTGGTTTCCTGTTCTTCTGACTAAATAGTCTACTTGGGCCTACCTCAAGTTGAAACCCATGCATATATGTGGTTTTGGTATTGGATCGGAGTAGTATCAGCATCAGCAGATATCAAAATTTAGATATCTGGATCGGATCAGAAGTGAAAAAAATGTGTATCGGTGCATCCCTAGATTGGGATATGATCCAGCCCAGACTCAAACCTGGGTCGTCAGTGGCAACTGCCCGTATAAGGTACGAGTGTGTTAGCGCAGTGTGCCACATCACCCCCTGAGGAGGGGGAACCTAATGATATTTCTGTGTTTGATGCCCTCCCTGGAGCAGTTCTGACAACAAAACAAAGCTCAAGGTTGGGGGTTAATGGAGGGAGAGAGGGAAAAAAACGTCCACACAGCTACATGAAGGACAGTTACCTCGCTCCCTACATCTCCATTATATGAGTAATAAAACCAGACACCCCCTCTGTGATGTAATTCAATACCGTATATCTGTCACAGGAGGAAAGACCAGTGTTGTAAAAATAAACGAATAAATAAATAAATCCGATTAGAGCCATATTCATGTCTGATGTAAGAGCCAGAGGTGGTGGCAGTGTTCAGGCTGTGAGACGTGCGAACAGAGACGATACATAAGGAGGAGACGGTTCGAAAGGAGTTTCTTCCGCTATAAAGACGACACAAGGTTCTACCCTGCCATCCTATGGCAGCCATGCCGCTTGAGGAGACTAGTGGTGTGTTCCAAAGTCTGTGTTTACCACCCTTTCCGCACTGTGTTTGGGTACGAAGGGCGTTCCATTTCTATCCGAGACGAAATCAAGCGTACGGTCTGCCCTCAAAGCATCTATTTTTCAAAGTGTGGAGTTGTGTTCAAATTGTGTAAACTCTGATGACACACGGCAACAGTCATTTCCATTAATGGTAACAGACAGAACGTGATTTGGACCAAGACTTTTTTTCCCCCATTCTCTGAGGGCGCAAACTTTAGTGTCTTCAGCCTCAGTACCCAGTGCTTGAATGGAGTCCAATGGGAAAGTCATGTCCATTTAGAAGACCAAAGTTGATCACACTTTGCTGCATTGGTAATGCATGCTACACTTAATCTTGGTTTACCATATTGACTGTCTTTGGTGCGGGCTACAGAGAGACTGGGTGTTTGGGTTGTTTACTCACTAGAAGAGGATGTGGTTGGCATCGTAGCGCTCGTAGCGAGCTGTGGTGCACATGGACCTGTGGAAACAGAGGAAGAGAGTTCAGTTCAGTTCAGTTCAGTTCAGTTCAGGTTTATTTGATAGGAGGAGAGGTAAGAGAGGAGAGGTAAGAGTAGGGCTTCATAACTGAGGCGAGACGCTGTCATCTCTAATCACTAATATCAGACTACACCAGTCCCTGATGTGCATATATGTGTCTGTGCGCGTGTGTGTGTTCTTACATGTCTCTGCATGCGTGTGTGTGCGTGTGTGTGTGTGTGCGTGTGTGTGTGTGCATGTGTGTGCGTGTGCATGCGTGTGTGTGTGTGTGTGTGTATGCGTGTGTGTATGCGTGTATGCGTGTGTGTGTGCGTGTATGCGTGTGTGTATGCGTGTATGCGTGTGTGTGTGTGTGTGTGTGTGTGTGTGTGTGTGTGTGTGTATGCGTGTGTGTATGCGTGTATGCGTGTGTGTGTGCGTGTGTGAGTCAGGTGTTGACAGTGCTATCTATACCTTAGCTGGTGCTCCCTCAGGTGTGAAAGCACATCCATGTGGTAGAGATGGCAGTAGATATTGTTCAGATCCTGCAGGAGATAAGGAAGGAGATCAGGCAACAGAGTTAGATTTCCCTGAAAAGGGATATTATTGCATTAGGGAGCATCTGCTCAGCTCCACATACAGTGCTGTCACCATCACACAGGAACAGAGAGGGAGAGAGGGAGGAGGAGAAAGAGAGAGAGAGAGAAAGGTTTTTTTAATATTGCATGTGTCATGAAGGCCATTCGCTGTGCTTTAAACTACAATTAATGCAAGCCTAGACAAAGCAAGAGAGCGATTACAACATATTTTAAATTACAGCACGGTGTGCATAAAAAACAAATGGCTATTGCACAAACTGTATATTGAATCACTGAAAAAAAATTTCCCAATCACTGGCATGTGACAAGTGAAAACAATCAGAATCAAGGAAGGAAACCCAGCTTTACAATTCTCATGTAGCATCGAATGAGTAATGGTATTCAGCCAAGACTGTTCAGTGTAGTCCATCAACTAGGCCTGCCAAACTCCAACTCATTTCTCATCTTGATGTAACTTCTCCATTAAGTCTCCTGATATCGCTGATGAGTTAATGTCAGCCTCATCCCAAGCCGAAGAGATTACACTGCAGCTGCCCTGTACTGTGCATGTTTGCATTCCAACTAACAGAGATACGCTTTTCAAGAACTGTTGAAACTTCTGCTTCAACAGTGGTGAGCCTATCTCCAAAACACACAGAGAGACTCGTGTGTGTGTGTGTGTGTGTGTGTGTGTGTGTGTGTGTGTGTGTGTGTGTGTGTGTGTGTGTGTGTGTGTGTGTGTGTGTGTGTGTGTGTGTGTGTAGGGTCATGAGTGTTTTTTCAGAGGCCATTGGGGTTTATCATGTCCCATTAAAGTGTTATAATTCCCCTGTAGACACACACAGGGGCCCTCAAAATAGCCCATTATCACGCACAGCTGTTCAAACACGCAGGCTAGCAGCTAGCAGCGATAGGCAGAAGAACGCATGTGAACACAAAATACATGTGTGGCCAGATGGCAGGACAGGACACAGGGCCTTTTGAGCCTGTGGGCAGAACCAGCATTAACAGGTGTAGTAGGGCACGCTTCACTGCCTTACACAAGCACAACATGCACGCTAGTACACACACACACACACACGCACGCACGCACGCGCACACGCACACACACACAGCAGAGACCATGCGTCACTATATACACACATACACAGTGGTGATGACAATGCACCAGTATGAAATACACTCTCACCACACCAACCCTTTCCTATGTTTGTTCAAACTACATACAGCTTATATCATCACAGAGATGGAGGGAAAAAAATAATTTCCTGGATTTAGCTGTATGTTACCAGCTGCTGTCCATGACGAGGACTTCCTTTCACATGCATGCACTCGTTTTTTTTCATCATCCCTCTTTTCTTGGCAGCTCTCCTGTTTTCAGATCTGATTGTGACAGGACAAGACAGAAGTCAAGAGAGGGGTGCCAATGGCCCAGAAACGAAGTCCAGGGGGGTTCAAGCGAGTGCAGGCAGGAAGGCAGGCAGGCACACACACACAGACACACACACACACACACACACACACACACACACACACACACACACACACACACACAAGTAGCCCACTTCAATGTGACGGAAGGGGGGGTGGGGGACTGAACGGAAGACCGTGGCAAGCCTGGAGGTGAGGAACAGCAGCTGAGAATGTAACCTGATTCAAAGGCTGTCAAAGGAAGGACGGGGTAGTGTAACAAAAAAAAAAAGAACGACAGAAAGAAAAAGAAAAACAGAAAACGGTGCGGAAACATGGTGAAAACCCTGAGAAAGCGATCATGCCAATGTCACGCAGTGGTTTACAATAATCCCCGCATCCGTGATGAGAGACGGAGACCGAACCCTCTTCAGCTCTTTGAACTCGAACTGTTTTTCTTGAAAAACCTGGAAAATGCAGAACCTGTTTTGTAGTTTGTTTGCTTGCTTATTTTTAATTAAAGCCCTTTGCGCAATCTCTTTAATTCAGACAGTGTAAGCTGAATATTTTAGGCCTAATCCCCAATGAGAATCAGAGGCAAATGAAGGCTACAAAGGCATTCTGATGAGCTCTGCTGCCTCGTTTAGAGAGAGAAAAATATTTTCCCACTGCTCAAATTTCCGCTATAGCTTTAACGCAGGCTGAAACATGCAAACAGAAAAAGGGAACTGTGTAGACCTAAACGTAGGTGCCACACGCAGATTAAGTAGCCTACCTCTCACGAAATTGTCAGATCGCCAGACAGTCACCACAGTGTTAAATTTCAAATAAGAAAGTTACTTAGTCCTTGAAAAGAGAGAAATGGGCAACAGGATGCGTCATTCAGAAATGACATTTTGCTCAACCCCATTAGACATGCTGTGTGAGAGTGGGTGAGGGGGTAAAGTGATCTTTACAAACAACAAAAAAACACAAAAACAAAATAGGTGACATTTGTGTCCAGATGTCCAGCCTTCATTCTAGTTACCAATTTGTTAAAACCATGACGCACTCAACAAAAGTCTTTTAAAGAGGTTGCATAGAAACCAAAACAAAGCTTTATTGACCCTGTTGGAGCCTCAGTCTCAGTGCTACCACTCCTCCCCTCCCGTCTGCCAGCAGCCCCACACCACACCATCAGCACCCCGCGGTCACTCTGCACGGTTTCCTTCGACACCACCTCCAGCCCATCTACCCACTCCACCTCCACCCCATCTACCCACTCCACCTCCAGCCCATCTACCCACACCACCTCCAGCCCATCTACCCACTCCACCTCCACCCCATCTACCCACTCCACCTCCACCACACTACACCACCACCACCAGCAGCCCCACACTAAACCATCAGCACCCCGCGGTCACTCTGCACTGTTTCCTTCGACACCACCTCCACCCCATCTACCCACTCCACCTCCACCACACTACACCACCACCAACTGCTCCACACTTCACCACCACCATCAGCCTCACACTACACCACCACCCACCATCAGTACCCCACAGTCACACTGCACTGTTCCCTCTGACACCACCTCCAACCCATCTACCCACTCCATCTCCATCATTAATCCCATGCCAACACCATCAGCAATGCGTGGTCACCCTGCACTGCTCCATTGCCTTCTGTGCTACTCCACCACCCCCAACTACCACCACCATCACCCCCACTACCACCATCAGCACCCCCTGGTCATCCTACACTGCTCTCCTTGCCATCGCCCCGTCTATCCCCCTCCACTTCAATCAACCCACCTCCCTTTCCACCACCCGCTGGTCCTCCTGCTCTGCAGTAGCCATGTGGGGGTCAGCTCCAGCCCCGGGGGTGGCCAATGGGCAGCACAGCAGAGCAGCAGCATGTGTGTCTGGAGGGGGGTCTGGAACAGCCGAAGCCTCCTGCTTCCACACAGGACAGAGCCCAGTGGGATCTCAGTCAATGAAGACACACACTGACGCACAAGCCACACATGCAGACAGCCAGACACGGGCGCACACACACACACACACACACACACACACACACACACACACACACACACACACACACACACACACACACACACACACACACACACACACACACACACACACACACACACACACACACACACACACACACACACACACACACACACACACACACACACACGCTGAATCACAAGCTCCAATATCTAGCTCGTCTTATGTGGCAGTGATGTCTTAATTCGTCTTTACGCAAGACAAATTCGCTCCTCTACATTTGCCACTCAAGTTCGTCTTCTCTATCCTGATAAGAAACTGAAGTTGATGCCCTTATCTTCAAGACAAGACAGACTGCTGCATGCCCCATCAGCCACTTTGAATTTGGAGACATCTCCTCCACATTCCTGCAGTTAAACAGTCTCTGTCTCCCTCTTCAAAATTGGACTTGTCAAAAGGGCTGACACGCTGGCTGACTGACTGATTGAATGTCTCTATTGCTCTGCAGCGGAGAGTCCATTAGCTGTGAGATCCACTTATGCAAAACAAATCTGGATCCAGCTCCTTCAGAAGCACTCATGACCTCCCAAGCCAACCTACCTACCCCCTGAAAACGCACGCTCGCACGCATTTGCACACATACACACGCATGCACAGTGCGCACACGCACACACACACACACACCCTTCCCCTGCCAAACGCAGGCCCATTGATCAGTCTGGCCCAAAACGCCAATATAGGATGTCAAGTCAACCGTGCCAATCCTTTTCAATGGAGCGTCTGCCACTCTTCCAGACTAATTCAATGGGCTCACATTAGCTCAGGCCGCATGGTGCCTCGACAAAACACGGCCACTTGTACGTCTGGGAGCTGTCATCGGGTCACCGTGCCTGTGCCCCCGTTACCAAGCCTTGACGAGACCATTAGGCGCTTACTGGATTGCTCTTTCACAAATCTGTACAGAAACGTGACTAAAAAGGTAGTATGTCAGGCACTGCCGTGGCCTAACGGTAGGGCACTGGTTTACGGTAGGGACACATAGGCGCGAATTTGGCCTAGCGAAGCGAACATCGCCATTCATTCCTATGAGAGAGGCGAAGGCAAGCGAAAGCAAGCAAACAGGAGTGAAGCGAAGCGAAGCGAAATTATTAAACAAAGTTTAATGTTATGCAAATGAGAAGCGAATTCGCCTGCGGCAGCCCAATCAAATCAACAACATAACGGATCCATTCCATTTAATTCGCCGCGCGACGACCTGATGACAGTTGAGCTGTAAGTGAATTTCGCCTCTCTTCGCCTCGCCTGCAATGTGTCCCTACCGTTACAGCGCTGGCGACCCGGGTTCGATTCCAGCCCCAGTCATTTGCAGATCTTTCCCCGTCTTTCTTTCCCTTCCCATTTCCTGTCTCTCCTCCACTGTCCTGTCAGAAATATAGGCAAAAAAGCTCTTACAAAAAAGGCAGCATGTAGTCCAGCTTACTTAGCCTCATCACAGTAACTGAGTAGAAAGACCACACAAAAGTCAAGCGAGCAATCAAAGGGGTCCCTAACCTACACAGCCCTCTCCGCTGAGGCATGAAACTACAGCCCTATTCATTTGAGCCCATTAGCGGCCTCATTAGCTCCGTGCCTCCTCCTCCCCCACGCTGTGCCTATTGTTCTAGGGTGCTTCTTGACCTTTAACCCTTGAGCCTTGGTGGTCTTCCATCCGCGGTGACTCGTCTCCCCACCCACATACCACCACGCGTCGGTGACAGGAGGCCCTCAAGGTGACTGTAGGAGCCTATTATAGAAGTGTCACACACCTGCTGGAAGCCGTAGCATTCCAATTACATTGACACTACAGAGAGGAGACGACGAGTGCAGCAAGTCATCAGTATCTCTGTTGGACTCACTGGTGATGGGCACGTATACACTACTGCTGCCCCCTACTGGGACAACAAGCAAACTTGCCTTCCATTCATGAGATAGAGAAGTAGGGAAGAGGTCAAAGTGGATGGCACCCATGGAGAGCATGCTGTGTGAATGATAATGGAAGAATATGGTTTGTTGGATTCAACTTGCAGTGAGTAGAAATCCTACATGGCCAACTACTGTTGAATAACAAGTAAAACACAAAGGCCAATAAACCATGTTCATGTTTAGACGAGATCACTAATCCCATGGTAAATAAAAGTTGATAGGGTAAGCTTTCAAGAGTCAAACCTGATACATTGTTCATGTTCGCTGGTACAATATGAATCTTAGGCCAAATAAATGGTGCAGGATTTCCATCAGTGTACATAGTACAGAGAAGAAAGAGTACATTGTATTGCTATGACTTCTGGGGAAAAATATGACTACAATTTGAAAACCACGAATTTGTCCAATACCTGTACTCTGAAGGTAACTATTCAAGTTAACATACAGCTATAAACTACTGAAACTTTATAGTTTCCTGCCAGCTCTGTACAGTTTAGTAACCCTGATTTGTCTCTACGGCACTGCATCCAGCGCAGAAAAACTAGCTGGTGAAATGCAAATGACGCAGTAACTAATACGAACACCAACTCCAGCCCAAGGAGCACCGACGAAGCTGGTCTCCCGTCCATAATATGGCCTAACATTGGAGCTGAGCTACAAAGCACCCCTGGATCAGAGGCTACGGCTGGGGCTTTGTTAACTTAACACCCCACTGGCAGCTCATTCCGACAAAGCAGCACATACCGACAGAAAGCCGGCCAGAAAGAGAGCAGGAGTTGAAGTTGAAGTTGAAGTTGAAGCTGTGCCACTACAGCTGCCAGTTCTGCGTGAGCCTGGCCGCAGCCAGCCAGACCAGAGTGAAGTACGCCATGGAAAACACTGGGCAGACGGCGGAAAAACAAGAGGGCAATTTTCACCATGGCAATTCTAGTAAAGGGGAGGGAGGAGGGGTGGAAGGGGGTAAAAAAAAGGTTCCATGTTACATAATCCTTCTTAATTCGCAGCCTTTCTCTGACTCAACACATCTTAAAAAATCAGGCGCTACACACACCGCCACATCACATGTGCACACATGCTCGCACACACACACACACATAGTGTTGCTGAGTGCTGAGCGAAGAACTGAAACATTGGGTGGACTCATAGCAAGAACACAGAGAGAAGTCACTGTGTATGCGTACAGTTGGATGGTACAGTTGATTGAGTGCCACAGGTCTTGGTCAGGGTGTCTGGCAAGATTTTTTTTTTATTAGAGTAGCATGACTTAGTCCTCTTGTCCATGGAGTTAAGCCATAAGGAGATAAGAAGAGAGGCATGTTCAGCAGAAAACTCAGATACCGATGCAAAGCTCCCATGTCATGCTGGGAGTCAAAACAATTGCAGGACTTGCACTCACTCTCTATGTGTTGACTAAAGAGAGTGACAGAGAGTCGGCCTTGAAATTACATTAGCCTCTAATTAACATTAGCTATGCTAGGGGGCTGCCAGACTCTTACTACCGTAACCGAGAGAGGAGCAAAGAGAACTTGCTGGCAGAACACTCTCCTTACAGTATGTCAAAAATACTGACTCAGAAGCAAATTTCATTACTTTAACAGTAAATGGGTGGTGACGCCTTGTTTTTTTTCGTAGCATTGGTTAAAAACCTACAAAACTGTTATTTTCCCTTCAAAAAGCAAATGTCAATGAAGAAGATGTGGTTCATTATGTTTCATACTAGTCTTAGATGAGAAGAAACATTTTTGTTAAGATTTATGTAAAGGTTTATATGTCAAATATCCTGCGGTGTCCTGTGGTGTGACTGCTCTTATAGAAGGAAAAACGTTTTTTTATAAATGGAAACACATGAGCGATTCTACGATTCCCCTACGCTTTTGGCAAAAGCAAAATGTCAATTATCAGTATTTTTTTTCAACTAAATGACCTAGATGTTTACATAGTATATATATTTAAGTTTCCAAACAAACAAATTGCCAAGCTTAATCTTAAATCATTTGATAAATACTCTAATGAAAGCGAACATTTGCTTAATTATTTTGTCAACAGTGTTATGGACAAATACTATATCATTTCAAACATATATAAAAATACTACAGAGTTGAAACAATATATGTTTGAAAGTGCGTATGTCCCTTAGCAGTAATGTTGTCATTAATCTGTGCAACTGATATAGAAAATGTGATTGTTGAGCTTCATAAGTAGGATTTTATGAGTCACTGTGATACAGACTGACACATTTTTCATCATAAATCCCTGTAACGTCTGATTTGAATATAGTCACCCTCCTTACACAAGACTTCCTTCTCCAGAGATAATCCCTAGTGTATGTTCATAGGATTTTTCCAACACATAAGGGATCAATAGCGCAAAAACACTTTCGAAACAGTCAACGGTGTTACTCAATGGTGTTACGGTCAACAGTGCAGGGGAACAAGTCGGCACTTTTTTAGGAGAAAAAAACAGAGCAGACAAACCCATCTCCCTAGAACACAAATTATTTTGTTTGTTTGTCTGTCAATATGGATATAAATTGGCAAAAACGTACTCCTCCTCAACTGTCATCAGTGTTGCCAGATTGGGCTGGTTCCCGCCCAATTGGGCTGCTTAGGATGGCCGTGTGCGGGTAAAAATGGCATCTATCAGAAAAACCTTCCCACTGCCATATAAATCAATAGAATTGGGCGGGTTTTTAGGGCGGATTTTGATCATTTTTTGGGCTGGAAATCATCAGCCTCATCTGGCAACCCTGATTGTCATACTTAATTGTAACACCATTGACGGTAACACCGTTGACATTTCAGCCATTTTTATGGTGTTGTGCTAACTGAGGACCTCAGAAGTTCCACCACAACACCTTAATCAATTCATGTATCTGTATGCTTTATCTGTGTTTTTCTACATGTGATTTCTAATTCAGATTCTTATGAATATGTTGGTAACACATTTGACAGGCAATTTTCCTGCTATGAGAATATGAAAAACAATGGATTAAATTATGGAAGGATGGAGCTCAAAACTTACCAAAAAGTCTTCCCATATCCTGCCAAAGAGGTTATGACATCACGTGATGTTATTCGTATGGCCTAAGACCAAACCATTACTGATTTATGGAGGAGGTTTCAGACCGTGACACGGTAAACACAGTTTTCGTGGACACAAAATGGCAAATTTCATGTATAATGGAAAGGACAGTGGTCTTTCTGACAGTTTTGTCATATTGTGATGATTACTGTGAATCAACATTTGCAATCGTCTTGGGCAAAACAAGTTTCTTTACATGCTAATATGAAGACTGAATCTGACATTTGGAAAACAGGACGGCATGAAAACGCCCAAAACCAGTATTAAATATTCATTCTTGCTGAGGGAAATAATGCTATGTCTACACTTTCTGTATTATATGAAAGATAAATGTTTTCTAATGTCCAAAACATCATTGGATGCAGTTAATAGTTAGTGGAATTGCCAAATAAAATCCACGGACTTAAAAGTGTAGGCGAATTAGAGAATCACTCACATATTAAGATTAAACACAATATCATTATCAAAATAGGATGAGCTCAGATGTCAGTCATGTACAAAAGGATTAAAATGACCATAATGCAGTGAATTTCCTGTGGTGTGACTTCATTTTCCTGCAGTGTGACATGCCTATGCAATGTGTTGATGCAGGACACATTTTCCCAAAAATGGCAAAAATAAGGCGAAATTCCTCCTCTTTTTTTCAAAATTTTCCATCATTTTTTTCCCTAATTGGAAAAACCTTTTTTTTGCGTTACGCCCTTAAACGTCAACCACCTAAATGCACATTAGGCATGGTTAGGTCAACCTCACTGAACTTGCTCCAGGAGCACAGTTATTAGAACTTCCACAAAGCAGTATTTGATCTGCCTAAACCTCTGAGATTATCAGATGGAAATCTAACAATTATGTCTACTGTATAACAATAGCATTTGACCAAGGCACGCTTAACTGGCCAACTTAACTGAAGCCTGGGAGCAATTTAAGGGGTTGACTGCAGTGCCAGGGCCTCTCAAAGAACCTCTTGCTGTCAAAACAAAACAAATTCATAACAAAACAAGCATTTTATCCGTTTCACTTTTGTGTGATTCTGACCATGTGCTTATAAAGAAACAGGACCATCATGTGCCTGAAGGTTACAGCGACTTCATTTCAGAGAGTTGAGGAACTTCATAGATGCTAACTGGACTACAGGCTCTGGCTTGTCCCTACGGTGGGAGGAGGTGGGAGTGAGGGCACGGAGGAGTGATTGAGTGAGGGAGTAGGTGAGGGGTTGGGTTGAGGATTAAGCAAGGTGGTGATAAAAGACACAGCGCCTGAGGGGCTGACAGGCGTGATTGTTTGATTACATAAGTAGAGTGTTCAGTGTCGGATTTGCAGGTTTCTACAGAGTTTCTACTGAAGGAGTGAATCAATGGACGCTTAGAAATCTCCTCAAGCCAATGTGGCTAAAAGTGGCATAGGGTGGTCGGGGTGGTTTCATGAAAGGATTTGGCTGGCAGCTCCAGAGGCTGAGGGGAAAAGAAATTGTTAGGTGGATAAGTGCCGGGGACAAGAAGAAGGGAGGGAGGGGGGGTCACGAGCAAAAATCTGATACCAGGCAACATAGTGGCACTGGAGGTGTACAGAGACACTCATCGCCTCTGCCAGCTGGGCACAGACTCAGAGCTGCTGGTATGCCGGGTACAGCACATAACGTCTTATCACAGACTTAGCCTGGCAGTGGAATAGTATCTGGGATAAACAACACAGTGGGTAGTACATTTCCATTATCCAAACTCCCGTCCACCCTTGTGCTTGTGGCCTTGTGATTATGTTATTGACGACAGAAATTTAATTCAATATCTTGCACAAGCGCAATTCAAGGGTCATTTTCTCATTTGAAATCAGGATGTTGGATGCAAAACTGTCCCACAAGTTCTTGTACCTGGGCTGACACCAGGGAAACTTAATAGTTTTCTGCACGGAGGCAGGGTGTCAGTGAAGCGCGAGTTCACAGGCGGAAGTCGAGGACGGGAGAAAGCATATTGAAAAATACCCAGTGTCACGGATGCCAGCCATTGGCTTGTCACTTCTCGCTGTCTGTCCATATTTCCTCATATAGGACTTGGATAAGACGAGCAGACTTCTAGCCTGGTAATGGAATACTACAAGAGAAACAACATCTATGACATCAAAAAAAGACATTGTTCAACCGGCTCTGAATCAGTTGATCCTAATAAGTGCTACAGACGGGTATAACAGTTTCTCAGCAAACTCAACTGTGTTGGAAGGAAACTGTAACAAGATTGTTTAACTCTTTAACCATATTTTTGTCTGATAACATCTACCCACTTGTCACCTCAGTCCTCATATAGTACTTGGCTAGGACACGTAGACTGCAGGTTGGGCAGTGGAACAGTGACAGGGAGAAATAGTTTTATGGATGCCAGCCACCAGCTTGTCACCTCTCACTTTGTCAGGACTTGGCAAGAACAGGTGGAGGTCAAAAATCTGAAAAGAAATTGAAGATATGAAACGTGCAGCGATGCACCCTGTGCCAAACACTGGGCATTCATGGTAAACATGTTGACACTGGGAAAATAACAGCGCTATTAAAGTCTTTGCCAGATGTGCTACTCATGAAACCATTCAGGCTATTTTTATGTACAGCCGTTTCTTTGCTTGAGATTTCCATGACAAACAGCCAGTCGTGGGAAATTGGCAAAGTGTAGCTATGGAAGCATTTCCCAGGTCACGACTCCCAAGAGTTTAGTACTCCCACTGCACAACTTAGTGTCTCTCGCTCTCTCTCCCCTCTCATGTTGTCTTTAATAGAGATAGAGATGGTCTCTTCATCACAGCCTCTCTCTGCGACTGCCTCTCTTTCTGTAAAGTCTTGGGTCTGTCCCTAGCATCCTCCTTCTCACTTACTTTGCCTCTGTCGCAGTCTCTCATGAGTGCATTTGTCTCTCTCGGGTCGGCCACCAACCACAGACTCAGTACAATGAGGTTCAGTGTGAGGCCCAGAGTCCCAGTGGGCTGAGGTGGGCCAGTCAGTCAGTCAGTCAGGCCGGACGGACGTAGGAGGTGGATTCCAGACGCAGTGTACTGTTCAGCCACAGGCACAGGCACAATGAGCAAGGGACAGCACCCAATGAACAAGAGGAGGAGCCCTCGGGCTTTGCCTTGGCCAGTCTGGTCAAACCACATCAGATTTCAGAGGTAGATAGCCTGGCTGTGTGTTGCACTAGCAGACTGTTATGTAAACAAGGCCTGAGAAGTGCCCATCATGTTTTGAGGCTAACACTTGTTGTATTATGTAAGAACGACAAAATGACAGCTTCAAAATTAAAATAAAATCATGAACGTTACCATAAATGGCACAGCCGTTTGCCATCACCACAAAATAATATACATCATAAACATGTCCTTTAGCATAGTTTACAGTAAATCCATTTGTTTGTATTATCACTCTGGTATGTAAAATATTTTTAAATATGGTTTAAACTTTCCATGATATCAGACAAATTGTCTTTCTCTGCTACCATGTCTTGTCATTCAAACAGTCAGAAGCCATGAGACCGGATGACTTCTTGTTTTTAATCTCATTCCACGCGAATGTAAACAAAGGGCCCAAACAGAGTTTGTACGCTGTTAAAATGCCTGAAACAACTTGGCAGATGCACCTCACCACATGCAAGGAGAAGATTGCAAGCTTGCACAGAGCAACAACAACCAGTAAGCTAGTGACAGTGCTGTGGTACTTGGTTCTTCGTGGAGTTGTGCAAACAAGTCTTTCTTGTGCAGGACATAGCCAAGAGGGATGACACCTTGTTTGGGGAAAGGCCACTCAACATTCCCAGGCCCCGCATTCCCAGGGCGTCCACGCCACATTCCTGCTGCTCACATAAAAACTAGTAGGTGTCAAGCCTCCAACTCTCCCTTCTAGTTGGGCCTCATTCTTTTTGATCTCGTTCATGTAAAAAAAAGCAGAAAAAATCTGTGTCAGGTCAGCCTAACTTTTTACGGTGATAAAGAGCCAAGGACAAAGTGATGAAAGCGAGAGCACATCACGTCATATCAAATCACATCAAGGACCACCTTGAATTGGGGGGGGGTTGAAAGCACCATAGACGACCAAGACGTGCTCAAGAAATGCAATGCTCTACATGTCAAATCCTTCATACTTTGCATTAGCTGCTCCCAAAAAAAAATGAAGAGCGAAGTTCACCTCTCTTCACTTGCCTTGACTAATGTTTTGCATACCGAGTATGCATAGTTTCTACCCTAACCTACCATTTGAATTCCTGCTGGTATACTGTCACCAACAGCAAAGCGACTGACCCACTTTCCAGCCTTATATTTACAGGCTGATAAATTACAGCGCTAGATACAGTACAGCATCTGTCAACAAAACAACTCCATCGTGATTCAATAATCATTTTGGGTAGTGAAACACAATATTCAATGGTGTTTTGCAACTCTGTCAGTCATGAAGAAACTTGTATTTCCCCCGCCCCTTCTTGCACATGCCCTAAAAACACACATTCAAGAAAACGATCCAAACCATCAGAACCCAAAAACCCAAGCATAAATTATTGATCATTATGCTGCAGATTCCAAGTCATTCAGTCAGCCACTCCTGTGTTGTTGCACACAAACAAGCTCTCCTCCCACAGTTGTCAACAGCAACTCAAAGGCCTCAGAAGTAGACCAGAGATCAGTTTCAATATAAGCTTCACTATAAACCAATTTCTGATGGCTACTTTTTGTCTGATACCTCTATTCTATTCTATCTAGAGGAATTATATTTATTTGGCAGCAGTTCATGGCCCTGGCGCCTTTACAAATCATACATTTTGTTCTTTTCTGATCATTTTCCAAGTACTACGCATTATGAATGAAGTTTATTCACAACGACGCAATACATTTTCCACTATCCCAATGTATCACAGCCATATTTCAAGCCGCACATGCTTGGCTCACCACTCGGTATCAGCAAAGAAACAACTCCTTGCTATACCACAGTCAGTTTTATTACAGCTCCAGCCCAGTGCCATACCACAAGAAAGACGCCTGCCCTGCCAGTCTGTTGCCCTGCCAGCCGTCAAACATTGTGTGGCTCTGCACTGCACAGCGCTGGTGTGCACCGCACTGCATTGCCCGGCCCGGCACTGCACGGCCACTTAAGCAAAAGGTGTGACGAGAAAATCATGCACTGTGCCACTGCCGCCTCTACCAGGAAACTTGGCAGCTTCCGAACCCAATGTTCACAATGTTAAGCTGCTGGGCCTGAAAATAGAATGGATGGATGGCTGTCCTCTGAACACCCAACAACAGCAACACATCAAGTGAGTGAGTGAGTGAGTGAGTGAGTGAGTTAATGTGCCTGTGGTTTTGTGTTTGATGTGGCGAAGCAGTGAGGAGAAGAAGAGCTGAAATCAGACGGTGGTTAAGACAGTAACTCAAGTCTGTGTACTGTAGTGGACACCATGTTGAGTCAGCCATTTTTCAGCTGGAAAAGCCAAAAATACCATGTAGCTGTAACCACATATCTGTTTCACTACACGGGCCCGAGTTGGTTCTCCCACCACCCCGTAACAACAAAGCAAAAGCTGTCCAGATAGCATCCCACGGTTTTGGGCCAGAGTGTTGAAATGACATTCAAAGGGGCACTGCTTAAGAACAAGCATGACTCACCAGCAACACTACATTACACTTACACTGCAGACCAGTTTATTCAAAGCAAAGCACCCTACCAAATAAGACATAAAAGAGCTTACAGCAAGAGAAACAGACTAAACAAAAGCATAACTTAACAAAGTACAAGCAGGTTCCAGGAAAGTGTTGGTGAAAATAGGTCAGTTCTGTAGGGAAGGGAAGCACTCTCAGAAAAGAAAAGTTTTCATGACCTTCTTACCGGTCAGGAGGCTTGACCCATGTCTTGCGGCAGCTTGTAGAAAAGTCGCACTGTCAAGTGTATTTCTTGTATTTTATTTTACTGGGTTAGTATGAGAGACAGATGTTTCGGCCTAAGCTTTCTTCAGTGTCATGAGAAATGTACAAATCTATTCATCGCTCGCACCAGAGGACTTTGTAAAAACAGTTTTGAGTTGAGCACACTTTTTGAAAAAGATTGTAGCAGCTTGTTGCACCTTTATGCTAAGGGTACCCTTCACCGAGTAACTTGCTTTATGTTAACACCTCGATTTCATTAATTAATTAATCGATTAATTGCACTTCACATATTTTAGTCACAACTGCTCTATATGCATCACCTACAATCGTATAAGACCGTAGATAGACAACACCATTTCAAAAATATCGCACAGCGCAGCCTTCTTACAAACAGAGATTTCCTCAGAGAGATAGGACGGCATGGCAACTCTGTAGCCTGTTTATCAGTCTTAATAAGCAGCCCTCTGCCTCATCAGTATCATCTCCTCCAGCAGCCAGCCTGCCAACGCCGCAGCGCTAGCTACTGTTTGTTTGGTACACTCGGGAGGGCTTTGATTAAAACACACAATGAGGAGCGGCTCTGGGGAGAAAATTAGAGGGCTTTCTCAGGGGTTGCGTGCGGTGCGCGGCGCGCCTCACTGAATGCTCTGCCATGTGAACAGATGAGAGGAGGGGGGCGGGAAGGTTGTTCCCAGTTATTTACCTTCTACCAGAGCTGCTGAGCTGCTCACATTGTGCTCACTCAATTACTTATCAGACAGATTAATTTGTTTGTCTACTGATGCAGGTGCTGTGAAACCAGGTCAAAGCAACATCCCAGTGGAAATAGGTAAATATCGGTACCTGTATCAGCAACTAGCAGATATTTTTTAAACATGCTTTATCAATACTGATATGGCATTGTGACTCCAATTGAGAAGTCAAAATCAGAGTTGTATAAAGTAGTAAGTAAGCCCTTACTCTAACCAATGTTTTACAACACAAGTGGTATGATATTACAAGTGTAATATCCTTCCACTACTGTTGTAATTACATCTGTAAGAGTATTTCTACTTTTACGTTATACAACTCTGGTCGAAACAGGCTCCTAGCATTCCCTGCCTGTGTGAATGCCACAAGAGGGAGAAATTCACCTTGGCTGACAGACTTTTTAAGCCATTTTTGACTCAGTAAGTACCCTAAAGTATGACACTCACTGCTGGCCAATGCCTTTTCTCGTCTTATGACAGGCAGGTCAGGCCAAAGCTTTGTCGTCTCACCTTAGCTCAGCTGAGATCGTCTCATTCCGGACAGTTAACCTTTGTGGCAGCAAGCACGGTTTGCGGCATACATTTGCAAGCTGTGATCTGCTATACTCTGGGTCACCCGGTGTTGTGTCAAGATGCGCTGCTTGTCAAGACGATGCTTTGTTGAGATGTACTGATGAACTACGAATAGGCTGTTAACCCAGCTGAAAACCGAAACACAATCCCTAACCATAGAGTCTAGAGGTGCTAACTGTAATAACTTGAAATGGTAGTAATGCTTGGTAGCTCAGCTCAATATGTAACTCTTATCGACAGAACACCATAGCTAAAATTTCACGCCTGTTCTCCCGACTAACCCGCTGCAATAACTTGTTCTTTTCCTGCCTCCCTTCATCTGGACCTTGGGGATTTTATTAGGAGGACACAAAGAAGGGCTTTGAGGACGCAGGTCAGATGCTGGTCATGTTTACACACACACACAGGTCCACACACAGGGTCCTGCACTTCACATTCCCCCCATGATTTTATTTCGCCTTTTGAAACATGCCCCTGCTCGCAGGGAGGCAGAAGCTTCATCAAATATGCAGAAGTATGTGTGGTTGATAGGGTAAGGAGGGACGACAGATAGAAAAGTGTTTTGACATGAGCGTAGACATCATCTGCGTGCTGCTGATCTGCAAGTGGTGGTGTGAGTCTATGTTTAGGACTGCTTCCAATGGCATGTCCTACACAAAAGTGTGGAGTAAGTGGACCTTTGGCACTTCTGATCCAAGCAGGTCTAAGTGGACCTTCAATCATTACAGTCAAAAGTCAGCAAGACATTTAATACAGGACTATACTTCTCGGTTATACTTTAAAAAACCTCAATCATAGATCTTGAGTAGGTTATTTAAAGAAATTTAAATTTCTTAAAAAACAAAATAGAATACAGGCATATTCTTCAGCAATGTTAGTATTTACCATTTGGCGACTGTGCTGTCACAGAGCTAGAACTGAGAGACTGAGAAAGAGTTATTTTCCTCATACCATTTGCTTACCGATTTCCTCCTAATTCATTTGATTGAACACACACACAAACACACACACACACACACACGCACACACACACGCGCACACGCACTTCTTCTTCACCTTTCTTCTGCACACTTGTTTTGCACCGGCCATGCATTTCACAAAAATGTCTCTATGTACATGACAAATAAATATCCTTGAATCCTTGTCAGAAAAGCGTGTTCATAATAATGGGAGGTCAGGTCATAGATGGTAACTCATTCTCATCTGATTGCTCTGTCAAACTGTTGACCACAGAATGAGATACCATATACGTGGGTACTTGGCTATATTTGTGGTTTTGACATGTTAGGCTTCCTACCTGTGAATGGTATGTGGCTTGGAATGCATGTCTAAACCGGTGAACACACACACACACACACACACACACACACACACACACACACACACACACACACACACACACACACACACACACACACACACAGGAAAGGTCTGTCAGGGGGAGCCATTCTGGACAGTCACAGACATGTTCAAAGCAATGACCTCACAGAAAGCAAGGGAGGGCACTGCCTGGAGCATGTTTGCATTAATGACCTACCTGGCTTAATTGACAGCTCTTTAGCATGACAACACAAGGCTGCCCTAAGAAACGCAGTGGTTATTTTGGCACGCAGGTAAGTTACGAAATACACAGAAAACAATTTAAAAACTCCAAAGCACAATGTTCACAAAGACGAAATCGTTTTTATGGTGCTGACAAGTGAGCAACAAGCGCTTGGCGCGCTAACTTTTGATTCTGATCTTTCAGAACAGAAGCAAGCAAGTGACACAAGGCTTGACAGCTAAAAAGAGCATGGGGCAAAAATAAAAACATGTTGGAAAGGCTGGCCATTTCCACGAACAATACAGGCCTACCTATCCAAGACAAACGACAAAAGTTAACATGTCTATCAGCGTCACTTACTTCTGCAGTTCGCCGTGATGGAGGCTTCCTCAGAGCCAGTTTCAGTGAGGAGTCCATAGCTGGAGTGTGTTTCATTTATTTCGACTCTTCCAAGTTGCTGGACGTTTTAAATAGAAAATCTGTTTGTCACAAATGTACTTCTTGAGTCCTTAATGGCTAGCTTTGGCTTTTTAGTTCTCCGGAGCATGGGGAAGATTTTCAGGACGTACGAATTCTTTCAACTTCTCATGCAAGTTACGTACCGCGGCGACCACAAAATTGATGTCATGCATTTGCAAATACCGAAACGACTTAAAATCCCAGGTCGGAAGGAATCGTTGTCAGAGGAGTTCATGTTTATATTTCGCCAGACCTTTTCAACAGATATCCATCTTTTCCATCGACAGAGCTCCCAAGTCAAAGCTGAGAATTGACTAGAACTAGCACAGTTGGCTTTTTCAGTCCCGTCGTTAAATCTGGGATGATCCAATCACGACGTGTTCAAATGGCAATTTACTCGCGTTAGTTCCATTGATACATTTCTAGCCTGACATCTGTCCAGCTGTGACAACTTCTACACGGACTCGCGCGAGCACTATTTATCTAGAGAAAATCAACACCAACAGCCAACTCAATACAGCTAATTCCTCAGAGCTAGAATTAGCAGTCTTTTCCATAAATCTTGGCGACGTCGAGACTGTCAGGAGCTTGGTCTTTTGTGCCTCTATTAAGTCACACGGAAGTTTACTTCACTGTGTCATTCGTAAAACTTGTGCAATAAATGCATGTGTTCAAGGCCAAAGAATGTTAGAAGCCGCTTAATATCCCGTTTCGTAGAAACTCCTCAGATTGTTAGCTTAGTTTACCAGGTTAGGCTATATCCCCCAAACAACTTTCCATTATCTAGTATGAGAAGCACACTCCCACATCATTGCGCAAACATCGCGAGAAGACGTTTCACTTTCAAACGTCTTCGATGGACGCAACTTTGAGGTTGTCCGCTTCTACAACACAGGTTTATGAAAAAAGTAAATATCCAGATTACACCAATTTCACCATGTTATGAAGAAATGAAATTAGTCTGTCCAATGCATATTCAGGCGGAAATTTAAAGGGACACTGTGTGAGATTTTTAGTTGTTTATTTACAGAATTCATGCTGCCCATTCACTAATGTTACCTTTTTCATGACCACCAGCATCAAATTCTAAGTATTATTCATTATGACTGGGAAAATTGCACTTTTCATACATGAATGATTCTTCTCCCTTTAAATATTCCTAGGACCAATTTATGCTGCTTCAGTCATTTATGTTTTTCACCTTGAAAAGGTGAGTAATAGAAATAGAGAGATTTGAACGATGATCTCGTGACCTTGCAAGCTGACTATTATTATTATTATTATTATTATTATTATTATTATTATTATTATTATTATTATTATTATTATTATTATTGAGACACTGAATTTAGCAACTTACCATTCCACATGGATAGATTAGACTGAATTTGGGTTGGAATGCACCAGTGGGACTGGTCTATCCAGAGACATGAACTAAATGTCCTCCAATGCTTCATCTCAAATTAAAGCCAGACCTTCAGACACTGTCATAGACTGGGAATCAATCTAAAAGAACCTGTTCTTGGTCCCCCTATTTTCTGCAATAGCCAATTTCAGCTTCAATTAACATTTCAGTGAGGCATTTAGCCAATTTCAAGGAGGGCTGCTCTTTTGATACATTTACCGTATTCTCATCTTTTTGCAAATTGCAACTTTTTGTACTTTATGGAACACGTCAGGTCAGAGCAGATGAGTCAGTCTGCCCATGCTGAGACCATACAGCTACAGATCACATCAGCTTAATAGAATTTTCTCTCACAGACATCTGATGTCTTACATTCAGCTGTGTTTGGCTATGTACAGTACAGTACTAGGCGTATGTGAAGTCTTTGAATTTTTGGGACGTTGGTCTTATCAGCATCAACATAATGTTTGACTGGAGGTAAAGTGAGTCAAAGGTGAGGTAAAGCATATTAGTATTCTATTGGTGAAATGAACAGACTGAACATCACATTCATGGCTGAACATGATGCTGTCATTACGGTATGACAGAGTTCAGTCATTGGTGATTCATTTTAGCATTCCTAAACCATCAGTCTCTGACAGCTGCTAATGAGACGGCATGGTTTTCTGGTGTGGTATCCTTGTGAGACGGCTTCTTTTTTTTTCTTTTACAACTTTATTTGACAGGGCAGTTTGAGAGGTGGACAGGAAGCGAATGGGGAGGGGTCGGCAAACAACCTGGGCCGGGAATCGAACCAGGGTCGGCCATATGACAGACGAGCATCCCACTGGTTGGCCACAGCAAGGCCCCTCTTGAGATTTCTTCTATTTGACTGAAGTCAGTCATCCCTATGATGAACACATCAGGACCTTAGGCAAAACAACTAAGGTCAACAATATTGACCTTCATTATTGTCCCGTGAATTCTAATGTTTTAGCTTTTTTTAAATGAGTCCAATGTCAGAATTATTTAACATCACAATGGGTCAGCTAATGTCAGCACCAAGTTACATTTCTGTAGGTCTGATGTTCAGGCCTTAGACGTGATATTTTAGCTATATTTACACACCATGTTTTTACAGAGAGAAAAAAACAATTTCCCCCATTATATTACTGGATACAGTTTGTGCAAGCTTTGGTGGTTAAATGTTTTATACAGTATTTGGACCAGTCTTCACCAAACCAGTCTATTTCAAATGATCTGTCGATATTCCCTTTCTACCACAGGGGGTCATGCTCTGCACAAACACGGTCATGCAGACTCACTCACAGGGCAGTCATGGGTGAGCGGTTAGGGCGTCAGACTTGCATCCCAGAGGTTGCCGGCTCGACTCCCAACCCGCCAGGTTGGTGGGGGGAGTAATTAACCAGTGCTCTCCCCCATCCTCCTCCATGACTGAGGTACCCTGAGCATGGTACCGTCCCACCGCACTGCTCCCCAAAGGGCGCCACTGAGGGCTGCCCCCTTGCACGGGTGAGGCATAAATGCTATTTCCTTGTGTGCTGTGGAGTGCTGTGTCACAATGACAATGGGAGTTGGAGTTTCCCAATGGGCTTTCACTAATCTAAGTGCAGTAACTACCAACATACTCTAGCAATCTTTCTCCATTCAGTTGTATGGTAGGCCTACAGCTGTAGGTGTTGTGTCTGTGGTGGTAGTAGTACCATACGTTTCTTTCATGCAGATGGGATTAATACATTTCGCTCTACTCTCTACAAGCTGGGTCATCTGGTTTACATAGTTACAGAATGGTGGCAGAATCCTTGCCCATCAGCCAAAAAAAGAGATTTGACGCTACACTACCACATGCCTTAATATTAATCACAGGCAGCATATTAATTACACCACACATCACCTACAGATGATGTAATGACTTGGAAAAATCCTTTAGCTAATTTAAGGTGTGAGTGTGACTTCTCTAAAAGGGTGTTTTTAATAACCAGCTAGGGTGTGTCACAACATATTTACGTACGCAGGCAATCTATAAATAAACATTTGTGTACAGCCACACCTATTCTCTGAAATATGTCAGGTAGACGCCTTGAACCACTTGCACCACTGTAAATCGCATCTGCAACCACAGCGTATCGTATCTTGATAGCGTTGAGCAATATGGTGGTTAAGGTCGGCATGAACAAACACATCTACTACTGATAAACAATCACTTAGTAAGCTGCCAGGTCACATTCCACCACCTAATCTTTTGTTTCAATGTAATTAGTGTGCAACAGGTCTGTCCCTGCCTACATACCCACTCACAGCGGACACATAATGTACACTTGCAATGCATGTCAGTCACAACACATTTCACAGCACAATACAAAGTCTTTCTCCAGTTTCACATGCCATGAAATATCACTTCATAAGGAGTTGGCCCAGTCACATCATCAACACTTCATTACATAATCCTACACATTCAACTGCATGTCCCTGTCTATACAACGTCTTACTCTACTTTTGTGACGTGATATGAAAATATTGAGATTTTATGTTGTTTGTTTACTAAATATAAATGTGACATCTGATACAACAGCTTTCCTTATTCTGAATCCAACTGAATTTTCATGGGTAGGTCCAGTTTATTAGTCTGATTGGCACATGGAAGAACTGGTCGAGTTTAGCATGTGCAGTTTCAGGAAAATTACATTTTGTAACATAAAAAGGATTATAGTGAGCGATCGTAATAAGTTAAAATGGTGAATGATGTTATTTAGCAGTCATTTAAGGACGGAGGAATGAAAACGATATTCTTTCTCCTTTGTTATTTGTAGTTTATCAGATGTTCTCATCAATATCAACTGCCTGTCTAGTAATTAAAGTTGTTCAAAGATAATGTCAGATCATGATCTTTGAAAACTGTAACAAGCTAATACAGATGTGCATGACACATTTGTAACTTTAATAATGGCATGTTTTATTGCACAACATTCCCAGAAAATTGGGAAAGGATAATTACAGAAAAATAATCCAATATTGAAAGACAATATGTACAAATAAATGGAAACAAACTGAAAACAATATATACATAAACCAATACACACCATTCTAAATAATTTAACTGAGTTCATGTATAAAGAATGTAAGTATAAATACATTAGACAAATGCAAATAGGTGTTTTACAAAACGCTATTGAATTGCATGTCATTTGCATAAGCCAAACATCATACGCTGAAAGCAAATCAATGCATTATAACCATTGAAGTACATTTTCCCCATTCCTTCATTCCATATATGCTACATGTCCATTTAAGACTTTGAGGTTGAACAACCTCAAGACAAAAATAATTCATGGATTTACTGACGACGGACATTAAAAATACTTGTAAAAAATACATGTTTTTGTCATTCACAAATCATTTGCCTTTTACATGTTTATAAAATCAACATGTAATTATTCTCAAACACTCTTCCCATGTACTCATCATAGCATGACAGACTCGTATTCCTTTTTTACTTTTCGTTAACACGTGCATCTTAGCGGTAAACAAAGTGGCGAAGCTGTATATAAACTGTAAAGTGTGAAAATAGTTCAGCATTTCACTTTGAAATATAAATGTTACATGAATCGATGGCATTCAAAATTAAAAACGATTAAGGACTAACTGTACACCTGATGTGTGATAACAGGCCTACATTATAAAGAAACAGCAAAGGATTTGAGAAGTGTAAGATTGCCTTACATTGATAAATTTAACTAATTCAGGCCTATTTAATGATTCTGCAATCTTTTTAAAAATACAGCTGTGAATCCTCACATTTCTTTGAGGTAGTGCTGAATTGATTGGATAACACGGAGACCAAAAATATCCAAATTTCGCTGGCAAAACCCTTAGCATTAGAAATCCAACTGGGCAATTTTTCGTGGGGCATTACAAGAACATTCTATCGATAAAATAAAATGACACATCATTGACAATAAAACTTTTTTCACTGTGATTTAAAATATCCTATTCTTATTTCTTTTCAGCAAGGCCTATATCGTTTCTACAGATCAAAAGGTGCTCTGAGGTGAAAAGCGGTCTGCTTTGTCCCTTCCTTGTTTCAGAGATGAATGTCTTAGACAACGTCTCTTTGGATTTCTAGTCTTCTTGGTGAAAACAAATAATGCAGAAGTAAACAGATTAAAAACGTACACTCAAATAAAATTTAAAAAAGCATGGAGACGATTCATGAAAGTACCTACGGTGATAGTCCATCTAGTGATCACTGGGAGCAGAAGGACAGAGGTTACCTCTGCTGCCCCCAGGTGTTAGATTGTCTCCATTGCAGGCAGCTGGAACGTGGTGGCCTTGTCCCCCAGTGCTGTATAAACGACCGTGGAGGTCAATGGAAGGCCTACACATGGTCTTACAGTCCGGCTGTGGTTGTGGCTTTACACAGTTGATATGCAGGATAAAAAAGGAACAAAAAAAGTCTTTACATTCCTGCCACAAGGCATCTACATCGATGTCCATTGGTGATAGATGATGGTCTACAACAGTATTTGGGCAACATAGGGCGAATGAGTGCTTGCTATTGCGGCCAGTAGGGGAAGGTCACTGGACTCGATCCTGAAAAAATAACACCGATGCAAGTAATCAGTACACATACATTTACAGGATGTTTTCTGTTTAAAACAGAGACATATGGACGTTTTCACAGCTTACATCATCCATTGTCACTCAACACCATAACTGTCACGATTACAGTTTGTATCACACATCAGATTTCATCATGTCACAATGTTCCATGAGGGAGAAGGTTTTTTTTCATTATCGCAAACTGGAGAGCTTGAGTGAAATAATAGTAAGGTGGAGGGAGCTGTGGCACAAAGCGCTAAGCCCCCGACATTTGGGCTTGCATGCCCATGGGTACCCCGGTTCGAGTACGGCAGGGGTCATTTCCCAATCCTTCCCAATCTCTCTCTCCCACTCACTTACTGTCAGCATCTCATACTGTCCTGTCAATGAAGGCATTAAAAGCCCCTAAAATATATATATATATATTTTTTTTTTTTTTTAAGAAAGAAATAATAAGGTTGTACCCACCCTAAAACCATGCCCAGCTCTTTGACGTGCACTCTGGTTTGGCCCTTCAGGTACTCTGCCAGCATCCTGCTCTTGAAGTACAGCTCCTGCAGACGGTCCTCCAGGTGCATTATACACTAGACACAACAAGAAGAAAAAACACAACAGCTTTTAAAACAACAGCTTGAAGGCATTTGTAAACAATGGATCTGTTCAACAAAAGGCACAAAAAAAAATCTTAAGAGTTTGCCAAAGTCTTGTTTTCGTTGTAGAACTTGGCTATTGTCATTGCCTTGACTATTGAGCCGCTTTGGGTCAAAGTGTCGATTATGTAAGAGTGATTTGAATTTGAGGAGGCTTTGTTTATCCAGACACAGACCCACTTCAACAACAACTGAAGGCAGTCAGGGATAGTGTGCAAAGCACTGCTGCACTACAAAGGGTAAAGCATGTGAAAATGGCATCTGTGCCTTTGTCTGGGTTATTAAGTGTCTCGCTCAGCGCACAAGTTGCAACTAATTTTTTCTGTCTTTCCGCACTAAACAGAGACATGTTCACAACTAGCCCAGCTAAAACCAGTTATGAGCACTACATACAACGTTGACCACTCCTGTGTGTTATAATGAACGACTTTAATCAGATCACCACCATATTTACCCAGCATATTGCTGCCATCAATCAGTGACAAGGCAATAGCACATTAGCCTGCACGTACAGTAGGCGAAATATACCGTGCTAAGATGGCGGTGCCCTGGGGTTTATTTCTCGAAACCATAGTTGCTAACTATGTTAGCTACTTTCTTGTTTGCAATGTAATTTCCCATTGGCAACTATCCAAGTTGCTAACAGGCTAACAACTACACTGTCGAGAAACGCACCCCTGGGTTGGTTCGCGCCAAAAGGCTGAATACGCCATCTAGTGTTCATACAGTATCTATGAGCCAAAACTGTAGCCACATTAGCCTGCACTTACAAAGTTGGGCGAGAGGTTGAGCTTGTAGAGCTGGTAGGTGGAGTGCAGCAGGCTGGACACCAGGTTGGAGACCAGCACCTCCTTGCCCAGCTGCTTGCTGTCCGTCTGCCGCCGCTGGCTGCTGGCCACCTGCACCGTCCACTTCTCCGTGTCTGCGATAATGCAGACGGCCTCCGCTATGGGCTCATCCAGCACCGGATGCTGTGGGGGAGGGGGAGACGAATCCAGACAGGACAGAGATGTCAATTACGTGCAATAGCGAAAGGACAAACAGTGACTAATGGAAAAGTTTACTCAAAATAATGTAATTATAATGTACTCAATATATATATAATTCAATGTAACGGAAAAGACCAACATTTCAAAACAAAGCCAAATTGTTAATTGGTGGTGATAGGAAGTCAAATTCTCACTTAATTGAAAGCCAATGATTGAGAGTAACAATAAAAAAGGCTCACTTATTTCATCTCGGACATCAGGTGGTACAACGACAGCTAATGCCTATGAAGTCATTAGTCATTAATTGGTTATTAATGTACTGCAATGAATATGTCTCTTAGATAATACACAAAAATAATAATTAAAAAAAGATTCCATACAATAGTGGCATTAGCTGTGGTTGCACCACCCTGACGTGGGCTACTATTAAAATGTCATTGACGCAATAACCATCCAAACACAAATATGCAGGGTGGCTTACCTGCACAGTATGTGCCAGATCAGAGATGAGGCTCTGCCGGAGCTTCTCATCGTTTGGTGTTCCGTGTAAAACAAAGTCGGGGATGTACGTTGGGCAGTACCCTCCAAAGAGAGACCT
Organism: Engraulis encrasicolus; assembly: GCF_034702125.1. Classification (NCBI taxonomy): domain Eukaryota; kingdom Metazoa; phylum Chordata; class Actinopteri; order Clupeiformes; family Engraulidae; genus Engraulis; species Engraulis encrasicolus. Next base: position 53,154,039 of record NC_085863.1, read on the forward strand.
CCCAAAGTTTGCTACATGAGGCTTGGAGTAGTTTTCCACCAGCTTCTCCCTGGAGGAAAAAAAACATGACAGCATACAAAACATTACATTGGGAACTTACAACTTCATAATTCGCAAATATCGATAATTATCTCCTCTATAATACTTTAATTTTAACAACAAGGAGATGTGCTCCTCCTTGAACCTGGTTTGGGGAAAACTGAGAGCTGACAAACCCTGTGCATGACCTGAACTGTACATAAGATTTCTAATAAACCGACTTTGAACTAAGAGTTTAACTGTAAACAACTGGACTTCTCTTTTGAGCTGGAAGATGTTTCGCTCCGCATCCATGTCGTCCACATGAGTGAAACATCTTCAAGGTCAAAGAAGACCAGTTGCTTACAACTTAAGTGTTTGGATAACATGACCTTGATGAATGATCTTCACAGAATAATGGTGCATTCATGGGAATTATGGAAAATAAAACCAAACCTGGGAAGCACACATTAACACCCTCTCCTTGTGGTATTTCCCACTGGACAACTCATTGAAAATTTGTATATACACAAGTTGCAGGGATAATATCTACTTCCGAGAGCGCATAAAAGGCACATAAACCTGACGTTTGCCCCTGTCCTCTTACCCTGGGAATGGAACCTCGACCTCGTCCTGCCACTCCTCCTGGTCCTGGTCCCTGTAGTAGGGCTCCTCCGTCCTAGGCGGCAGCGGCAACTCCTGGCCCGCGTCCTCACTCTCGCTGTCCCCCAGCGCGCTGTCCGAGCTCTCGTTGCGCGGGATCTCCCAGTCGTTCACCACCGCCGCCTTCTTCAGGTCCCCTGTGATCATGCTGCTGCCGGTGGTGGTGTTGGTGTTGGTGGTGGGGTTAGTGGCGTCCCCTTGGGGGACAGTAACGGAAATGATGATGCCCTTGTCCTGCACGGCAGAACAGCATCGGCAGATGGAGGTGTTGGTGGTGGAGGAAGAGGAGGAGGGGGGGCAGCAGCAGCCTATGGGTCCTCCGTGGAGACTGCTGCTACTGCTGCAGGCCGTGCCCTGCAAACTGCTGGTACTGCTGCAGGCCGCGCCCTGCAAACTGCTGGTACTGCTGCCGGCCACACCCTGCAAACTGCTGGTACTACTGCCGGCCCCTGTGTGTAAACTACTACTGCTGCTGCAGGCAGAGTCCCTGCTGGGCTCTTTGCTGTAGTCCTGCGCCCCTTTGAGATCCGCCAGGCTGGGTTTAGGCTTAGCCTCCACAGGAGTGACCTCCTCCTGCTCATCCTCCTCCTCCTCCTCTTCCTCCTCCTTCAGTTGTTGCTGTTGTACTGATGCCTGTGGCTGCTGCTGCTGCTTTTTGGAGACCTCCTCCTCCTCTACAGTCCGTGTCTCCGCAGCGTGGACGTCACTGCTGTAGTACTCGTCATACAAGTCCGTGCAGCTGTCCTCCTCGGGCGCCGGGCTCCACTTGGGCATCTTGCTGGAGGTGCGCTGGAGGGAGAGGGTGGGGGGAGGCGGAGGTTTGACCGGGGCCGGGGCTGGCGTTTGGGGCTGTTCTGGGTCCTGGGAGTCCTTGGAGTCCTTCTCGGTGCTCACTACGGTTTGGTCCTTTGCGAGGGTGGTCGTGGCGGTCGACTTGGGTGGTTCGCACCGCTGCCCCTCCGTACTTCCCTTGTGGTGCTGATGCTGATGTTGGTGCTGATGCTGATGTTGATGTTGATGATGCTGTTGATGTTGCAGCTGCTGCTGGAGCTGCTGTTTGAGCTCCTTCTCCTTCAGCTGCTTCTTGTGCCTCCTCAGCTCCTCCTCTACCTTCCTCTGCCGGCTCTCCGTGTCCGACTCGGGAGACATGGAGTCCCCGATCAGGAACGTCACCTTGTTATAACAACAAAGAAGTAAATTAATAAATCAAATTAATAAATCAATAATAATAATAAAAAACAATAATAAATCAAATTCAAGTTACAAATAGGTGATTTTTTGGGTGAAGAAGGCCAAAACCACATTTTGATTTATCACTTCAAACGAGAACCAAACTTACACTTAAAATTTTATTGCAGCATCTTTCAGAGCATCCAGGAACATCGTTCATTAAGTAAAATGGTAGCAAAGTAACACAACAAACCTTGGCAGCAGGCTGCTGGTGATGATGATGATGGTGGTGGTGATGATGGTTGTGGTTGTGATGGATTTTCTGGTGCCGTTTGGCCTTCTGCTCCTTCTCCTCCTCCTCGTCCGACGGGTACGGGGCCACGATGCTCTTGTCTGGAGGCTTCTTCTCCAGGTGGATACCGGCCGAGCGAGCCACCTTGACGCCCGAGCGACACACTGGGGACTGTGGCCGCTGCTGCGGCTGCGGCTGGTGATGGTCCTGTTCCTCCTGAGTGGCAGAGGTGAGAGGCAGAGACTCTGCCTGAACACCCACTCTACTTTCACCCTCCTGTTGCTCCACCTTCTCTTTCTCCCCAGGGCTCCCCAAGACGAGAGGCTGCTCGTGGGGCGACGTAGCGCCCACGCAAACCAGCGTCTCCAGCCGCGCCTCCAGGCGAGGGCTGCACATCTCCTTGCACGGCGAGAGCTCGCTGACGTCCTCCGTGCGGATCACGGGCACCGTGCCAAACGTGTGAGTACTGTGCGTGTTCGTGTTTGTGTTCGTGACCTGCGACATTGACGTGCAGTGCACCACCGTGTGTGTTAGCAGCTCTTTCTGCGAGCTCTCTTCCTGTCCCTGTTCCTGCACCGGCTCATCCTCGGGTCCCAGACCAGCCTCAGTGTCCGTGTAGGTGCTGCTCTGCATGCTGTGGGTATCTGACTGGTAGCTACCCACCACAGCACCCTCACCCTCCCCTTCCCCATCCCCTGTCCTCACACCACCGCCACCACTTGCCGCGGCATTTTGTGCCAGGTAGTCACGGCTGTGCTTGTGCATGGTGACCAGCACGTAGTCCGACTCCTCCACCTCCCCGCGCCGCAGCGAGGTGGTGATGAGGGAGCCCGGCGTGACGATGGCCTCGTCCTCGGCGCTGTCCAGCATGTGCGTCTCCAGCAGCTCCGAGCAGCGGATGAAGTAGGTCAACACGTAGAGGAGGCGCTGCACCAGCTCCTGCCGCCGGCCCACCACCACCGTCCGCGCCAGCCGCACCGGCGAGCCGATCGCGCCGTACAGGTCGCCTACAGGGGCGGGACAGAATTAGTGTGTTATAAAACATTGAAAGCATTTTATTTACATGATAAGACATTACAAAAAGGCATGTCTTCATCCTGTGGTAATACAGGCTTGCAATGTAGAGGTTACCTGTGGGCAAGGAACAATCATAATTATTAACATTAAAAACATTCAATTAACATTGAAGATCTGCACACATAAATCATTCATCTTGTGGTAATTTAGACTAACGCTGAGGAGTAATTACTACTGTACCGAAGTACAAATTCACAATAAGAATCAAATGAATTATTATTTTGAATGGGTATACCAGCCCTTTTCAAGTCGGCCACTAGGTGGCAGTCACATCACATCACCCTAATGGGGAAACAGCACTGTGATTATAAAGTGGGTGAGTCTTACCGAGTTGTGCCCAGAGTGGGTTGTAGGGGTGCGTCTTGGCCAGCATGTCCACACTCTGAGACGAGTGCTTCTCCAGGAAGATCTTGATGGGCGGCTGGCCGTTGGGCATGACTGTGGGCACCCACGCCAGGTGGTTGGTCAGGACCGCCGTGATGAGGGCAGGAAGGAACCTGGAGGGAGCGAGGAGAGCATGCATGGTTAGGGCACGGCAGCTCAGTCAAGACACTGGGCTAAATATGGCGGCGCAGACTGAATCTGGGACTAAATCTGGCGCATGTAAGGTCAGAAGGTCATACGAAATGACACATGATAGTAGATATGTAAGGAGAAGAGACGACCTTTGGCACTGAACGTCCCCTGTTACTCAACTGTTTTTTGGATGCTTGTTCAATCAGTAAGGCCAGCCCAGTAGCATAAAGCTGATTGAGATTGAATAACAGATATATTCTGCATGAGTGAGGGGTTGTAGGAAGAGTGGACATGGCCCTGTGGCTACTCAACTGATTCTTGGATGCCTGCTCCATCAGCAGGGCCAGCTCCCTCATGAAGCGAGTGCACAGCTGGTTCTTCTCCGGCGTGCCCGACATCATGGCCAGCCAGACGGGCTCCGGCACACGCGGCATGGTGTACAGGTTACAGATGGTCGACCTGGCGGCAGGAGAGAGAAAGGAGCAGAGAGAAGGGAGCAGAGAGAAAGGGAAGGAGGAGGAGGAGGAGGAGAAGGAGGAGATGGATAGAGGGAGATGAGAGGAGAGGAGAGGAGGAGATGATGAGAGGAGTAGGTGAAGTATAGATGGAGAGAGTAAGAGGAGGAGGAGGAGGAAGACAAGGAAAGAAGAGGAGGAGAAAACAGAACAAGAGGATGATGATAGAGGGAGGGAAGAGAGAAGAGGAGAGGAGAAGAGAGGAAGAAGAGGAGAGAGAGGGAGAAGAAGAAGAACAAGCAAGGTCATTGTCAGGGGACGAACAATAGCTCCACAGTTCTCCGGGGCCTCGCCGGCAGGGGAGACCCTCCGTATGGGGCTCATCCTCGGGAAATTCCTCCCAGACACCCACACGCCGGGCACCAAGCCAGGGCCTCACACACACACACACACACACACACACATACATGGGGGATTCTCTGAGAAGGAACATAAGGAACACACTCAGGCGTTGGGGACTGATGTATGCATGCAATCCTGCACGCGCACACACACACACACTCTAAACACTCAGTTCAGGAGCACATGCACACACAAATGTATGGACACAGCATGCACTGTGCGCACACACACACACGCACACACACACACACACACGCACACGCACACGCACACGCACACGCACACGCACGTGCAGGGCAACAGCTCGAGCTTCCCACATGACAAAGAATGGCTGCAATCTTTACAGAAATTCTGCCGCATGATTCAGATGTCACCACAATACTCAATGTCACAAGAGCACGTACCCACATTGTCTGCCACAGGACATAAACACATCACTGTGGGCAGCGTGGTGAAAAGTTCACGCAACACATTTCCACAGCTGTGTGCACACAGAGACACAGAAGAAAACACACACGGCTATTCTCTTTGGTGCGGTTTGTCTTCATCCGTACATCCACTAATAAAAGCTGTTGACAAGCCGAGTGGAAATCCACAAGCAGCCAGCTTATTTTAAAAGTAAGTGTGTGTGTGTGTGTGTGCGTGTGTGTGTGTGCCTCTCTCTCTCTCTCTCTCTCTCTCTCCATGTGTGTGTGCTTAAGTCTGTGTGTGTGCAGGTGTACCGTAGGTGTGTATGCATGTGCATACGCGTGCAATGCAAAGGCCTGTGCGTCAGTAGTGTGTGCGCACTCATGTGTTCTGCAGAATGTGCAGACGTGGCACCTTGTGCGTGCGTGTGTGTGTGTGCGTGCGCGCGTGCGTGCATGTGCCTACACATTGCACCCACTCTGGACGGCCTGGTACACCCCATGCTTGAAGCTCAGGGGGGGCCCTGGGCAGAAATAAAATCGTACACCACCCTCCCTTCCTTCCTTTCCCACCCCACCCCACTCCACTCCACCCCTTTCACTACTCCAGTTCGCAGTACTTTATTTCTGGTTGTAGTATCCTATAAAAAGAACCTGGCATCGCTTTTCTACACCAATAACCTGTGACTGCCTAAGTGCCAAGCCAAAAGCCTGTCTAACTTTACCCTACCTTAGCAGCTGATTGAGGAGGTGGGGGGCAGTGGGGGAGATGGTAATAAGGGCAGGAAAACCCCAGAGGCGTCTTTCGACCTGGACAAGGTACATTACATCTCAAAACCAGTAATACAACTCCACATTATTGTAGATTTCATAACGTGAAGAAATCAAGTCATGAGGGGTCATGAGGAAATCAGTTGTTGCGGCCGTTAATCGTGCTCAAGAGGAAGTGTCTACACACACACACAACACGAGTTTCCTCTCTCTACACCTCCTCTCCTCTACTCTCATCCTGTCTTACTACAGACTCTGATGACCCGAGTGCACTCTCTCTCTCTCTCTCTCTCTCCCTCCCTTTCTCTCATACACACGCACGCACGCATGCACGCATGCGCGCACGCACACGCACACGCACACGCACACGCACACACACACACACGAGACACATACAGAACCTGCCGTTCCGCCATCGCATTTAGCCCAAGAGGGAGGTGAGATACTGCAGGTATTTTGTTTGTTCCGATGCCTTGGCCAAATTGCACCCGCCTCTGCTCTGCTCCGCGGTGCCGCTCTGCATATTATTTACTATTCTGGTCGGGGCTGACTGTCTGTGACAGGGATACTGTTCCCTCCCGGGGAGAGTCAAGTTGCCCTGGCAGCGCGCCAGCAGGCATATGACTGCAGCACGCTCCTCTCTTCTCCTCTCCTCTTCACTCCTCTCCTCTCCTCCTGAGCGGCACAGTGCTGCGTGGCGCAGTTAGGGCGTTTTGGCAGCGTTAGCTGCAGAGCCATGGGCCATGAGCCGCCCCACAGCCCTCTCCACACACTGCCCTCCTGTCTCTCCACACGCCTCCGCTCCTCCACACACATCCCAGCATGCCTCACTTCTCCAAGCACTGTGCCCCTGGCAGGCTGCTGGAGCGCTTTAACTCAGGAGGGTTTTTTGGAGATATTTAGTGATGAGGTGAAGAGATAGAGAGAACGAGAGAGAGAGAGAGAGAGAGAGAGAGAGAGAGAGAGAGAGAGAGAGAGAGAGAGAGGATGTGTGTGTCGAGTGTATGTGAGCGAGAGAGAGAGAGAGAGAGAGAGAGAGAGAGAGAGAGAGAGAGAGAGAGAGAGAGAGAGAGAGAGAGAGAGAGAGAGAAAGTGAGCAAAAGAGTGTGAAACTTATAGAAAAGGTTGGAGTGAAAGGAAGAAACCCAAAGAGAGAAGTAGAAAAGAGCTGAAGAGAAGAGGAGAGGAGAGGAGTGAATGAAAGGGCAGCCACGTCCTCTGCTCGTGCTCAACAGGCTTACAGCAGCAGCTCCCCAACCCCTACCCTACCGCAGTCTCAGGTCACATGGTGGGATTAGGGGCCTTAAAACCAGACACAGACACCCTCTGGAAAAGGATACACAAAACTCTCGTGACCAGCTAGCTAAGATGACCCTCCCCCACACCCCATACACCGGACCCCACACCCCGCAACAACCCCCTCCTCCCTTATCCCCAGTCCCCCTGTCTCAACCCCTCCAAAAAGCAGAACACACAAACACATGTGCATGCATGCACATGAATATCACACAATCTCAGCCCTCTTTGCTGCTGGACTGTTTGCTAAAGGAGGCATGACTTACTCAACAGTTGGCCCCATGACAATGATTGAATTTGACTGTCCAAAAGCACAAGCAAACACAACTCGGATCTATTTTAAGACACGTGTTAGTTTAAAAAAAAAAACAGCTGTAGAAAATTAACCCCTCAGCTGACGTTACTTGAAGGCTTGTTGATATTTGCCCAGCTTGTGGCGTAAGCTGTACACATTTTGACACCTCACTGCTTTTTTTATATATCGAATCCAAAACCAAGTTCTTGCCCTGAAATGATTTTCAGAGCGGCATGAGAAAGAAAAAAAACACACACACATACACAAGAAGAGTGATGGGGGCAGTGTGCGGCTGTTAACAGAAAACGAGAAGGTGTGAGGCGAATCAGCACTTCATTACGTGAAACCATAAACTCACCGAAACTCGTTGAGGCCGTCCACCATGCGACTGTAGGCCAGGGCTCTCTGGCTGGCGTCCGCAGAGCGCCGGCTCATTTTCATGGCCTTGTAAAACAACACAAGCGGACAGCGAAACAGTCAGATGATGGGAGGGAAGATGGTGTTTCAAGGAGTCAATAATCCTCAGACATTGACAGGTTTTTGAAATATATAGTTATAAGCAGAAGGATTGAGAGAGGCCTCCTTATCAGAAGACGTTATCAACTTTATATTACTCAAACAAACAAAAGTTGCGTAAAGTTTCATAGTTTGTGTAGCAATAAATACAAATCGTACTTACACTGAAATAATCAACAAATAATAATTAATAGATGGAAATGGAGCACAGCACAAGTTTGACAATAAAAGAACATCTTGTAGAATCCATGTAATGAGCTCAATCGTGAGGACTCGATTCAACAACTTCCATTGTCCACCGCATGAAAAAGTTTGATGCAAGTATTTTGTTTCTACTTTGTTGGTGCCTCACCTGTTCAATGGCACTCTTGAGCTTGTTCATGTGGCTCTCAAAGAGGGGGAAGTGGGAGAAGAAGAAGTCCTGGAAGCGGCTGTTCTCCTCCTCGTTGGGCGAGAGCAGGAAGATGACCCCGATGGCGATCTTCTTCTTGCGGGTCACCCCCAGGTTCGGCCCACCGCTCTCGTCGGACATGTTGAAGCTCTCCTCCACGGACCTGGACATGGCCAAGCAACACACACCCACGGTTACCACGGAGACCACATCAGCAAAGCCGACAATGGTACCAAAAGTGTTAAGTTTAGGGATATTACTGAGTATGAGCAAATATATCGACAATAAATTACTTGGACTTGGACTATTATTTCAATACTCTACAAGAATAGAAGCAGTTCTGATAAGATTCAAATCAAACATTTAGATACAGTATATAAAAAGACACAGCATTTTTTTGGTGCGTGAGCATGCCTACTTTCGTACATTGGCTTTGTATGATCTTGGGAAGACATCATTCTACAGACTGTAATCATTTGTAAAAATCCCCATACCATCTTGGGAAGACTCCGTTCTCCAGGCTGGTGGTCTGGCTGCGCAGCCACCGCCGCTGGTAGCTGCTGGCACAGCTGCTGGTCAGGGAGGAGCCCGGCGAGGGGAACGGCGTGATCAGGAGACTGCTGAGAGACGCTACACAGCAGAGGAGAAGATGAAGGCATGAGTGAATGGATGATAACCAGCATGGGCCAGCACCCTCAGAGACTGAAATAATTAAGAGTGACGCCTGCTCCAAGAAGAAAATTGAATGGATGATAACACCATTACACTACATTTGAGGTGATGATACACAGGGCCATGTTGCTGAGCAGCGACATTATTGGCTCCTAAATTTCGAATAAACTGAATAAGAAATTTGGTTTGGTGTGGGAACATTCTTCCCGCTGGTAAGGTTGGAATTCAAATCTACAACCCTCTGATCAAAAGACCACCTCCCTAACCATTAGAACATGGCTGAAACGTGAGAGCAAGTAAGCAAGTAGTGAGGGAGTGTGAAAGAGGGAGAGCATGTGTGTCTAAGTGAGTGAATCAGTGAGTGACACAAGGACAGTGCGAGAAAAGAATGTGTGCAAGTTGATTAATGCGCGAGTGGATTAATGATAAAAATCACATAATGTAATCCATCTCGCCAAAATTTGCACCATCTAAACTCCCTAACACCACATCAGATCTTACACTATGTCCTACGTGACAGGGTTTATCCCATGACTAGACAGTCACTGGGTTTTATTTGGCTCCTGCCAGCAGGGAACTCGACAAGGCAGGGGAGAAAAAAGGGCTTGTTGTCCCTGGCCCAGGGATAGAGAGGGCCTAGAATTTGATCCTCACTGCGTGCACTGAGTGAAGGGGGCCTTTTCTATGACTTTGGTCCGGGACTGGCCCAAGCCGTCTGCGGCCCTGACTGCCAGTAAAGAGCAACGATAAGACTACAGTAACTCAGGGCCCAAATACTTCAGTTCTGGCCAGGCTACTCAATGAGTCCCAGAGGGATGCATGTCAAGTCAACACATACAGCACAAGGACACAGGCAGGCAGTGGGCACCCTGGCCTAACCTGGCCTGGTCGTCCTGTAAGCCTGGCTATATTTCATCTGGTGCAGCAGCCATCAAGGCTGGCCAATCTATTAAGGCCTACAACTAATCTCTTACAGTGGCTTTGTGAACACACAGTCTCAGAGGATGTGCTGTGGACTGTGTGTGTGTGTGTGTGTGTGTGTGTGTGTGTGTGTGTGTGTGTGTGTGTGTGTGTGTGTGTGTGTGTGTGTGTGTGTGTGTGTGTGTGTGTGTGTGTGTGTGTGTGTGTGTGTGTGTGTGTGTGTGTGTATGTGTGTGAGAATGAGTGTGTGTATGCGTGTGTGGGCGCGTGTGTGTGTGTGTGTCTATATACACAGGGGGGGGAAAATAAGCCTCCCACTTACTCCCAGCACCACGCGGCCGGACGAGGGGTTTGTGCGAGTGTGTGGCGGGCAGGCGGGCCGGGCAGCTATATATAAGCAGACATCATCATGTGATGCACACACAGAAAGTGACATTCCCCCCATGCCTCTCGTGCCAGGGGGTCGGTTTCCATTGCACAGGCTTTTCCAGATCCCTGAGAGGCAAAAAGACCCCAATGGCCAGCGTGCAGGGCTACTATGTGCATCGCTACAAGGCTTGGAAAGGAGGGCGTGAGGTGTTGGGGTCAGGGAGGTGGTGGTGTGGGGGGTCATACAGGAAAACAGGGGATGCCATTTGGCTAAGACCAGTGCCTGGAAAGGGTCAGAGGGGAGCCGAGTGTTAGGGTTGTGGTTGGGCTGAGGGATAGGGGGGTGGGAGGTGGGTTTCCACACACCAAAAACAGAGGGAACGACATTGGGAGCAGTGCAGCAAAGCACTGGACAACATCACATGCCTACACTCATCAGCCGAGTGTGTGTGTGTGTATATTTGTAAGGGATAGAGAGATGGAGAGACTGAAAAAGACAGTGTGTGTATGTGTGTGTGTGTGTGTGTGTGTGGGGGGGGGGGGGGGAGGGGTCTATTACCTGATCGTGCAATGCCACTGTCCCGCTCATCGTACAGCGATCTGCCAGGCATGTCCATAGGATTACTGTGACCTAGAGGGGAGAACAGAAGCAGAAAAAAATAAGAATGCATACCAACCAACAAGTGTCACTGTCGAACAGTCTGAAGTGGCCAAGCTCAGCACCACCACCCCAGCAGTCACCCTAAAGGGCCGTACACACACGTCGCTGCTATTTACTCGCTACTTGCTCACTCGCCTACTTGCCACTCGCTCTGGGTGATTTTGTTTACTGGTTGTCATGGTTCCTGCTGTCCGCGCCAATAACATCCGTACGAAACAAAATGTAGTGCTACGCTGTTTAACGTTGATCGTGTGCTGTGCACAACCATGCATATGAACCTTTGATGGTGTACACTGTATGTATTTTCCTCAACACTTTTAAACAAAGTGTGATGGCGTGCAGAAGTTGGGTGGTCAGAACACCACAGGGGCAACGTCACCTGTCAATAATCTGTATTCTGCATTCCAATTGGTTACTCGCTTAACTCGCGTCGCTCGAAGATAAAATAAGTTTATCTCGGAACCCGCCCACATCGCATCGCTTGTACTCTCCTCGCCTACTCGCCAGCGAGACTCGTAGGAACACGTAGACATTCTATTGACTTCATCCGCTGAGCGAGTAACTAGCAGCGACGTGTGTGTACAGCCCTTAACACTTGCACCATACAAGCCCGCCCACCTCTGGCCTTGGATGGGGGAGAAGTGCGGAGAAACGTGCACGCTCGCACGCACGCACGCACGCACGCAAGCACGCACGCACGCACGCACGCCACATGTAGACAGGCCGAGCTAGTTTCTAGTGACTGGCAGTGCCCGTCAACAATGTGGATCATGAAACAAACAAACAAACAAACAGATAAATAAAGAAATAAATCTGCCGGCTTGATTTGAACTGTGTTTACAGGGAGGCAGCTGGAGTGTGGGCAGGCATGGTTGCATAACAGGCACGCACACACGCACGCACACACAGTGAGGGTTGGGGAGGAGGAGAGGAGAGGAGAGGGTAGCGATGGTAGGGCTGATTGACAGAGACTGGAGGGAAGACGAGGAGGAGAGGGGAGAGAGGAGGAAGGGAAAGAGTGAAGGGAGGGGGGTCTCAGAGAGCAGTGAGAAGAAGGCCAAAGGCATAGTGTGACTACCATAGACATGTGTATAAATATAGATATGTAAAGATACTATACAGTATGTCCACAGTGACTACCAGGAAAGACGGGAAGAGAGGAGAGAGGAGGAGGGAAACTGGAGAAAGAGGTGGGGTGGGGGGGGGGGGGGTAGATGACAGGGGAACGTGACTGGGATGAATGGTCAATGAGCGGGCACACATGGGTCCGACTATGCAGTGGCAGGTGCACGCACGCACGCACGCACGCACGCACACACACACACACGCACAGACAAACACACACGCACAGTGACATGTGCGCACACACACAATGTCACATATTTCCACACAAAAAAACCTAACAAGAAGTAGCCCAGGCAAACAACAACCACATGCGATACTACACTACCACATGCCCATGCACTGACTAGCAGGCAGGCAGGCAAGCAGCCACCCACCCCACCACGCACCCAAACAACAAAACAGCTAAACCACACAGACCGACACACACTACTAGTAGGCAAACCTGAAAAAAAAGAAGCACTCTTGATGAGACGGAGAGGGCCCTGCTCAGAGAGCGCCCGGCGCGGGCTGCAGAGCTGAGAGAATCCTGGGTAAGCACAGAAACAAACGGAAGAGAGAAGAAGGAAAAACAAGACGACAAAACAAAAATGTAGAGAGAGAGAAAGAGAGAATGAGGAGAAGAAAAAAAGAAGGGAAAGAACAAGACAAAAGAGAGAGGGACCAGGTTAGTGTAGCAGGAGACAGCCTTTCGGGAAGAGGCTCTCCAAACCCCATAGAGATACATATGAGCAAGTAGACACGACATGAAAGACAGCACATACACAACACATAACATCATATGAGAGAAAAACAAAAACACAGCTTTATCAAATGCACGCACCCTCACAGAAAACGGGCAGCATGAACAAGGGTGTGTTTCTCGAAACCATAGTTGCTAACTACGTTAGCTTATTTGTTGTTTGCAATGCAATTTCCGATTGGCAACTACTGAAGTTGCTAGCTGGCTAACAACTACGCTTTCGAGAAATGCACACCGAGTTTGTTCACACAAGAGGTGAAAAGGTACACCAGCACACCTCCACCATGGGTGGCATTAACATGCGCACGGATGGCATACAGTAAGGTGCCCAAATATTTGGTGCACGTTTTCTGTGAGGGTGCAATTTCTCAACACTGTTTAAAGCATGGAGATGGAATGCGATTGGATTGGACTGCAGAAGACAGACACCAGTTGGTGGATATTGAAAGCACCACATACGTTTAAACAGTTTTGAGAGTGATTAGGGCACGGAAAGGATCAAAGAAGACATACACTTAATGTTTACTGACGAGGATAAGTAACGTTTACGACAGATACAAAGGAGGCAAGAGGACATTGATCAGTCCACTCGTAGATAAAGGAGGCAAACAATAAAAAACAACACCAAAAAAAAGGTACAAAAGTGTGCTTTCCACTTGGCCGTTTGAAGCATTTCACTCTGGTCTGGTGTGTCATTTCAAGACTTTATATCCCATATTTAGAAATAAAACGATGTAAACGAAAAACAACAAAATCAAATGAATAAATAACTAGAGTAAAGTTCACACATATGGACTACCACACACCACCAACAAAGCCTGAGGCGACAAGTCAGTCAGTCAGTCACCAAGTAAGTCAGTCATGTGCTCATGTGATGTGAAAGTTTTCGGTTCCCCTGCGCTGCGCTGGGCTGGGCTGGGCCAGTGGTGTGGTGGTGGTGGTGGTTACCTATGTTTCCAAGGAAGCCGCCGGTGACGGTGTTGTGGTCCACTCGCAGGGCGTTGGGATCCTGCCCAATGAACTCCAGGCTGTCCTGCAACCTGTTCAAGGGCCAGAGACAAAAGGTCAAAGGTTATGCTTCTTGAGACAGCGAGCATGTGGTGTAGTGTGGTGTGTGTGTGTGTGTGCGTGTGTGTTTGTGTGTCCACATCACAAGCAAGTCAGTGTATGCGGTTGCCTGAGTCAAGATGTGTGATTGCGATTTGTCAAGATAATTGTGTGTGTGTGTGTGTGTGTGTGTGTGTGTGTGTGTGTGTGTGTGTGTGTGTGTGTGTGCGTGCGTGCGTGCGTGCGTGCGTGCGTGCGTGCATGCGTTGAGGTGAGAGGTGCTGTGTCCTTACGTGTTCAGGCTGCCGTAGACGCTGCCCCCTGTGCGCGCCGTAAACACTTTGCTCAGCATCAGCTGTGGCGGCGACCTGAACACAAGCCAAACCAAACGCAAACAAGGTCAGCGAACCACTTGCATATGGGCCAGAACATCTGATTAGATAACACATGTGACAGGACAGATAAAGTTATCGCCACTCAGCATTCTTATGCTAGTGGGGTTTTTGTTGTTGTGGTGGTCGATTTGTTTATTTGTGCATCGTTTGTTCACTACTCATTTTTTTACTCATCCAGGCCACAATGAATTTGAATTTGGACACAACCGAATTTGGACACAACCGAAAAACAAATCTAATTTAACTCATACATGAAGGTTACAGAATCTTTTGATCTTCCAGCTTTCTTATGTCAATGTTTTTCTTCACTCAGTGCAGCTAGATACTGTTTATTTTCTTCTCAGTCTATAATGTTCATCCTCATGTCATTTGAGGACCCAGATCTCTGTTTGGCCAACTGTACCTGATTTGGTGGATCTTTAGCGTAGAGCCCTTGTAGCTCATGGCCACCGAGCCAAACATCATCTCCCCCAACATGTTGGCATCCGACGAACATCTGGAGCCGCCCTGAGAGAGAAAGAGAGAAAGAAGGAAAGAAAGAAGGAAAGAAAGAAAGAAAGAAAGAAAGAAAGAAAGAAAGAAAGAAAGAAAGAAAGAAAGAAAGACCGATACACACACATCATGTGTTAACTTTGATGTACCCTTTATTTAGGCAGGAAATACTGGCACTTATTTCGCTATGTTCATGTTGAAAAAGGCATTGAAGTTGCATACAGAAAAAAATGTCAGATATGACCCAACGCAGCGTGAATCTTTCCAAAAGGCTGTTCCTGCATTAGTGTTTATGATAGTGTGTTTGAGTGCATATGCACAGATCAGAGGCTGCGAATATAATTTGTGTTTACACCTCAAAAAGCCTGTGTGGGCATGTACGTGTATTTGAGCATGTGCGCCTGACCAAGCATATCTAAGAAGTGTGCGCGTGTCAAATGTGTACGTCTGTGTTTATAAACCTGTGTGTACCTAGAAGCGCTAGCTCTGTTCCTACATGCTTGTGTGTGCTGTATCTGGAAGTGTAGGCCCTGTCCGTGTGTCCGTGTGTCCGTGTGTACCTGGAAGCGTAGGCCCTGTTCCTGTGTGTGTGTGTGTGTGTGTGTGAGCGCGTGTGTGAGCGCATGTGTGCATGCGTGTACCTGGAAGCGTAGGCCCTGTTCCCTTGGCTCTGAGGTGCAGGAGGACGAGCTGTCTAGAGAGGACGAGCTTCCCCCCGTCGGCCGCAGCTGACAGCATTTACCAAACACTTTCACCTGGGCCTCCCCGCACATCTTCTACACACACACACACACACAGAGAAACACACACACACAGAAACACACACACACACACACACACACACACACACACACACACGTTATACACATAACTACAGCATTTACCAAACGCTTTCACCTGGGCCTGCCCTCCCCGCACATCTTCTACACACACACACAGAAATACACAGACACACATTATACATGTGCATTACGCTTCCCAAACACCTTCAGGTCCTCCCCACGAATTTACCATAGAGACACACACACACACACACACACACACACACACACACACACACACACACACACATATATATATACACACATTATACACATACACTACACTACACTAGATCACTTTCTAAACATCTGCCCTCACCTGCATCTTGCCACACATCTTCAAAAGAGACAGAGAGACATGCATGTACAAACATTATATATATAGACATTATACACGTTTTCTATCACTTCCTTAACAACTTCTGTGCCTCTCTCCAAACAGACAAGCGACCATGTGACAGCATTACGTACATTGTAAGAACTCCAGCACTTAAAAAAAAAACAATTTTATCCATGCCTTCTCACATCTTTGGTAAGAAGTTGAACACACAGACACACACACACAGACACACACACACAGACACTGGCGCCTCACTTATTCAGCTGACACACACACACACACACGCACACGCACACACACACACGCACACGCACACACACCTTCTTACAAACACCTCTGTAAAGGTTTCCCCAGAAGTCTTCTACAGAGAAACACACACACACATTCATCACCCCATCATCACGTTTCACACAGACTGATCCAGATCTCCCAGCACAAGTGCGCACACACACACACACCTTACACTACATTACATCATACATCCACAAACACACACTTCACATCTTTTGCAGCATTGTGCAAGCACACACACAATATTACACACACACGCGCTGACATCACCTCCCAATCACCTTCAAGAGGGTCTCCCCGCAGATGGTCTGCACATGCACGCACACACACACACACGCACGCCTGTTAAGATACTCTTAACCAGCATTGCACATCCACACGTGTCCAAACACGTTCACGTGGTCCTCAGAGAACATCTTTGGCAGACACAGAGGAACAGGGACACACACACACAAACATCTGCCAAGCACCTTCTCCCACACATCCTGCGCAGAAAAACACCAGCGCATGTGTGCATGTCCACAGCCCAAGCAAGGGATTATGAATATTCAGGAGAGATGAAACCACAACAATAAACATTTGAAAACATGTTTAAAAAAGTGATCTACGAAAACCCATCCCTGCATTTCCTTTTCGGCATTTCCCTTCCTAATATGAATTTCCTATGATGTGTGAGGTCAGAAATACACAATGCATGCAGGTCATGAAAGTATGTACATTTTTTAGAGTATACATTCTTCCTCATCTGCTAAATTTGATCAATTGATCCATCCTAGTCACAAGTCTGTTTGCATTATGCATAATAGACAGCCAATACCAACAAAGGCACTGTATTGTGTATACTGCACACCTCGTGGCACACTACAACTGTTATGTAATCGAGCCCTTGTCGCTTCAGACAGGTGCAAAGATTCATATCGCTCACAGACATCTACGAGCCTAACTGAACCAACCGAGTGGACTACATATGTGATCTGTACAACTTTCCCATGGTCCACTACATGGATCAGAGCTGTCCTCATTGCCCATGCAAAGATACATCCATAGATGACCAAAATTAAACAATGCTTACCATTTATTTCACAGTGCCCGTCACATTACTTTGGTTTTTAACAAAGTATGTCACAACATGCGGAATTATGCATTTTCACTGTACCATATGTTAGATACGGACAGGGTTAGTAGTACTTATGTAATATCACATGTTGATACATAAAGACTATAAAAGCAACTGTAAACTACATCTGAAAATCTTTATGTTTGTAGTGTTTCGGTCAACAACGTGTCCTCTATGCGATCATAAAGGAGGATATATTAATAATTATATTGTGTCTATGTATGTGTGTGGTTTAATACAGTGAGCAGCGTGGCTGGAATGTGAATGTGGAATGCGTGCACAGCTCTGAGTAAGTAATGGCTCACATTAAACAGACTTCTCGCACAGCCCTCTGTGTGTGTCTGTGTGTGTGTGTGTCTGTGTGTGTCTGTGTCTGTGTCTGTGTGTCTGTGTGTCTGTGTGTCTGTGTGTCTGTGTGTCTGTGTCTGTGTCTGTGTCTGTGTCTGTGTCTGTGTCTGTGTCTGTGTCTGTGTCTGTGTCTGTGTCTGTGTCTGTGTCTGTGTCTGTGTCTGTGTGTACGTGTACGTGTGTGAGTGTACGTGTGTGAGTGTACGTGTGTGAGTGTATTTGTGTACGTGTGTGTGTGTGTGCTTGCTGCTGGAGTACACAAAGGCCGAGCGAGCATGTGAGTCCCAGTCATATGACTTCCTCAGGAACTCGTGAGTTGGAATGCAACCATAGACTCTCCCTCCCTCCCCTCTCTGTCCCTCCCTCCCTCGCTCGCTCGCTCCCCTCCTCCTCCCTAGCCACCCGCTCTCTCTCTCCCTCGCTGCTATGCCTCTCCCTTTTTCCTCGCTCAGTCTTTCCCTCTCTCCCTGTCTCTCTCTCTGTATCTCCCACTCACTCCCTCTCTCTCCTTCCCTCCCTCTCTCTTTGTATGTCTGTCTTGCGATCTCTCCCCAGTTTGCTCGCTCACTCACTCACTCCCTCCCTCTCGCTCTCTCCCTCTCTCTCTGTCGAAACAATATTCTCGGCCATGTGATAGTGGCCACACTAAATCTTAGTCATAGATCTCCAGCCTCACTCCCGCCTGCAAGTATTGCACAGCTCCAACACTTGACTGAAATGTAGCTTTCCTTTTTAATCATTCCATTTAGCCATTACACTTTGCAGTTTTACCAATTCCATTTAATTGCATTATTGATTCATTCCTTATTGACTTATTTTGATTTAATTCTCTGCAGATTTTAAAACCATCTGTATTAGCCTTATCACTGCATAGATGACCTTTCAGTATGCACTGTAAGTTAAACCTTGTGCCTTTCTTGTATTCCACAAATTATGCGTGTGTCATATATCAAATCTTTCAAAGAAAAACACTTCAAAGAAGA
Source organism: Engraulis encrasicolus (assembly GCF_034702125.1). Taxonomy (NCBI): domain Eukaryota; kingdom Metazoa; phylum Chordata; class Actinopteri; order Clupeiformes; family Engraulidae; genus Engraulis; species Engraulis encrasicolus. The sequence goes on from NC_085863.1 coordinate 53,172,629, forward strand.
CGTGTAGGAGGAAGAGGGAGTGAAGGAAGGGACCGTGTTCATAGAAGAAGACAAGCTGAACTTGTGCAGCTCTAGGTGTCACAGGCGGGGCTCAGAGTGCTGTGCTGTGCTGTGCTGTGCTGTGCTGTGCTGTGCTGTGCTGTGCTGTGCTGTGCTGTGCTGTGCTGTGCTGTGCTGTGCTGTGCTGTGCTGTGCTGTGCTGTGCTGTGCTGTGCTGTGCTGTGCTGTGCTGTGCTGTGCTGTGGGGCACTGCTGCCGGTGACTAACAGCCCCCCATGACAGCACGGTGACAGCCCGAAGACGTGAGAAAGCGCCTCCTGTCATGTGAAAGCCAAAGAATGCTTACACACGGGCCGGCCGTCAGCTGACACTATTATTATTGGAGATAAGGCGGACGGCCAGCTCAAACCGGTCAGGCCCTCTAATATAGCCCAGGGACACACACACACACACACACACACACACACACACACACGCACACGCACACACACACACACACACACGCACACACACACACACACACACACACAGACACACACAGACACACACACACAGACAACTGCAGCACAACCAACGCAGCAGTGGAGTAGAGTAGAGGGTTTAGAACTGTATTACCTGCCTAGTTCCACACCAGGCAGCCAGACAAGCCCTTGTCCCTTGTGTGTGTGTGTGTGTGTGTGTGTGTGTGTGTGTGTGTGTGTGTGTGTGTGTGTGTGTGTGTGTGTGTGTGTGTGTGTGTGTGTGTGTGTGTGTGTGTGTGTGTGTGTGTGTGTGTGTGTGTGTGTGTGTGTGTGTGTGTGTGTGTGTGTGTGTGTGTGTGTGTGTGTGTGTCTGTGTCTTAGTGAGGCGCCGGTGAAGGTGTTTGGGTAGGAATGAAATGTGATGTATGATGTAATTTGTGTGTGTGTGGAAATGGAAATTGGCACCAACCAAATGCTGGTGAAGCGGTTGGAAACTGTTGGAGAGGGAATGAAAGAGGATTTACTGGAGAGGTGAAGCCTGGTGAATTCATTTATTTCTCTGGTAAAAAGGTTTGCAATGTGTGTGGGAAACTCATTTCCACCCCTCACAACTCAGACACAGACTTAGCACCCTCACACTAAAAGGCTCAAGCATGAACATACACATAAGCTTACACACACACGCGCGCGCACACACACACACACACACACACACTACACGTACTCCACGTACCGGCACCTGCGTCTCCTCTCCTGTGCTCCTCTTCTTGGTGTTGGAGTCGAAGAGGACATTTCTCCCCCGTCGCTCACAGTCCTGATATACTATCAGCCGGATCTGGCTCGGCTCCAGCTCAGGCGTGGGCCAGCTGCGGAACAAACACACGTATACACATAAGCAGAGTTACACACAAGCAGAACACACACATACACACCACCACCCTATCAAATACAGCGAGTCACACACAAACACACACACGCGCGCGCGCACACACACACATACGTACACACACACGCACACACACTAACACACACACACACGCAAGCCCACACACAGGCATGCGCGCACCCATACACACAGTAACACATAAGCAAAACACACAGGCACAGACACACTGTGTTGCGCACACAAATACAGTGTGACACAGAGAGAGATTGACACACTCTCTCTCTCACACACACACACACACACACACACACACACACACACACACACACACACACACACACACACACACACACACACACACACACACACACACACACACACACACACACACACACACACACACACACACACACACACACACGTACGTGGAGGCGCACATGAGCCAAAGCACGCACACACCACTGGCTGCCTCCCTCACTCAGCACTCAGCGGCCTGCTCTGCTCAAAGGTCAGCGGGGTCGCCGCTCACAATAATCAAGCTGCCCTGCTCTGCTCTGCTCAGCTGAGGGGTTATATTAGTAGCACGCATGCACAGCCGCAATGCGCCCGCATGGCTAATGGAGATTTCCATTCACCCAGGTCATCTTAGTCAGAGGAGTTAAGATGTAGGCTAACTGGACTTGTCTTCGCACCGTTGAAACAAGATTAGTTGTGAGCAACCTACTGGACTTCAGGCTGCTTGTAACAGAGTTAATTTGTAGGCTAACTGGACTTTTCCTTGAGCTTAGTTCAGTTCACGGGTTATTAGTAGCTCACAGGATGCTCATCTGCAACATGCCTGCATGGCCAAGGAGACCCTCTACAGCACTGGTTCTCGACTGTTTCTGAACAAACGCCCCCTTGACCGCATCATAAGCTTGCCAATGGCCCCATTAGTATTCAAAAATCAAACACACTGGGCTTGTATGCCCATGGAGACCCCGGTTTGAGTTCGGTCGGGTCAATTCCCAACCCTGCCCCATATCTCTCTCCTGCTCATTTCCTGTCTCCTTTCACACGGTCCTGGCATAATAAAGGCCCCAATTTTTTATGAATAAAATAGAATGACATCAATGTCTTTGACGATTCTCATTCACCAAAGGTCATCAAAAAATGTAGCTGTAGACATGGAGTTGTATGGGGCTTCTCTACTGTGTTGACTACTCAGTAAATGGGAATAATTTATCGGTAGCAGCACGACTACTCATCCACAATGCGCCTGCATGGATGGCTATGGTGATCCTCTTCTACTGTCTACTATGACCTGGTTCTCATTTCAGCCAAGCAGGGTTTAGTTGTAGACATGGAGCATTGATCTGTATGGAGGTCATCTACTGCATACGAAGATTCACATTCACCCTCAAGTCAAAACAGTTTAGATCAGGGGTCGGGAACCTTTTTGGTGGAGAGAGCCATAAACGCCCATTTTAAAAAATATATTTTTTGTGAGAGCCATACCATTTTCGCCATTATTTCTAATGCTAATTGTCATGCACAGAAGGGAATAAAAGTAACGCTTGCATTGGGGACAAGAAGGGAGAGCTAACGAAAGAAGAACTAAAACTACTTGTAGATGTGCTGATGTGCATTTAAGAAGCCACGCGCATGCATTACCTTAAGTTTCTATCTTTTATGCATCGGAGTTGCCAATGAGCAATGAGAATGACGGAGGTGCTTCTATTCTAGCCATCAGACAGACACAGGGAAGGTGCATGAGGAGGGAGGAGGGAGGGAGAGAGAACTTCAAGACAGGATGCTCATCTTGGTCGCGCTGACCTAGTTAACATTTTACAGTTGATATGTGGCTGACATGTCTATTTTTAGTAATTCGCGAAAATGCCCTACAAAGCGCGTCCCTTACCGACATGCGTCCCCAATACAGAACGCACGATTTAACCGCCAAATAGGCTACAGGGCGATTCCGTATTTCAGGGGACGAATGGCAACCCTACGTTTGCCTTCGCATTGTGGCACCAGTTATCTCGCAATCACACTAAACTGGGAAAGACTTACGTCAGTTGATTCAGCAAAAGTTCTTCCTGTAATCGAGGGAGAAGTACAGCGCTGCATTTATATCCCTCACTTGCGTTTCCTCCACTTGATTTGCCATCATAATGGCACGGTCGTGAACAGTTTCTTTGTTTTGGATACAACCGTTAGCCAGCTGAACTGTAGGTAAAGCATTACGGATGGAATGTTATCTCACACGACACGACCCAGCGCTGGCACGGCATTGTCCAATAAAAAACGCGTTTTTCATATCTGTACAGTAGCCTTCGTCGAAGGCCTGTGCTTGGCTCAGCTGATCGGACCTGGGATGGATTAAATGCGCGATCATACTTTATATTTTGAATATTATCTTAACTTTTCGATTTCAGTAGGTCCATTTTTAATTTAGTGCCGTAACAAAATTATTCATGGCTTATTGAGTAAACAAATGACAGGTTTGTCCGAGAGCCACATGCAGTTCCCAAAAGAGCCACATGTGGCTCGCGAGCCATAGGTTCCCGACCCCTGGTTTAGATGTACATGTATGAAGCTGTATGGCACCTTTCATCCAGGTTAACTTGGGTCAAAAGAGCGTAGTTGTAGACAACTTGACTTTTGGTCGCAAAAAAGCTCCTAACAGAGCTCCTACAACTAAACTGTTTACTGAGATGTTCCTCTACTCTCAACTGCAGTCGCCCCATAGTGAGGCCCTGAAAATAGCCCTCAGTAAGGGGGGGTTTAACTAGGAGAAAAGGGGTACCTAAACACACCTCATCATTTTCCATAACAACCACTAGCAAGGCCAAGGATTTTTACGTCAGCTCTATAGCCTCAAAATAGTTCAGGAGAACCTCACTGGGCTTGGTGAGGAGAAAATGGGTACCAAAATACACCCCTATAAATATGTAGGGACACCTATCTCTCTTGAACTGCCAAACCAGTTCACCCTTGGGTACCAATAAAGTCACTGGACTTGACTTGACCACACACACATAACACCTTTCTTTTATAGAGCTCTTATAAGCCAAAGGCATTGCTCCCTGACAATGGGGGACCATAAAAATCGGTCTCAGGAGGGAAAAGTGGGGGGACTTACATACGGCCACCCCAATCCCACACTCCCAAAACAACCACCAGACAAGTGATTTTGATAACGTGGTGCCCCCGAAATAGCTTTTTAAGAGGATGACCAGGCTTAACAAGCAGGAACAGGGTACCAAAATACACCCCCACTGTCGACCCCACAGCTTTCTTTTACAGAACAATTCCAACGCAAGCCAAGTGAATGACGTTTCTTTTCTGAAAATATTTAGCTAATAAAAATAGCTCTCAAGAAAACATCTGGGCTTTAAGATGAGAAAAGGGGGTACCCACATTAATACCACCCCCTCCCCCAAAAGCACACACACAACTTTCTTTTAAAGGGCTCGTCCAAACAGGTGACCTTCATTTCCTAAAACTGGGGAACCTGGAAAACTGATATTTTTTTCTCAGAATGGGAGCCCAAAATGGGGAAGCCAAAAATATGTCTTATGACATACCAGACACAAGAGAAGAGGTACTAAATACACACCCATAACCCTCAATCCATTCAAGCCATTCAGGCAAGTGATTTTCTTCTAAAGATGTGCTGCTGTTCTAACCTCCATCCCCAGACCCCCACCAACCCAACCTCCACCCCCACCGCCACCAATAAATACACCACATAGCAGCTGGTTAAACAGCCCATCGTAAGCTTGTCAGCTGGTACACAATGCCAGTGGCCACAGCAGACCATTATTGTCATTCCCCGCATCCCTGCACTCCGCTGGGGTAAGAGTGGGACTGAGCGTTCCCTCTTGGTGGAAAGGACCAGAATAGATACCCACCACCCGGGGAGGTGGGCAGGCAGGCAGGCAGGATGATGGAGTGATGGAGATGGAGACGTGTAATGCCACGGAAGGCTGTAGGGTTACCATGCCATGGGTTACTGGACTGGACTGACAGCTGTGTGTAGTGTAGTGTAGTTTGTGTGTGTGTGTGTGTGTGTGTGTGTGTGTGTGTGTGTGTGTGTGTGTGTGTGTGTGTGTGTGTGTGTGTGTGTGTGTGTGTGTGTGTAGAGAGAAAGTCTCTGTGCATGCAAATGTTTAGAAGTTTGTGGGCAGAGTGTGTGTAAACCTGATATAACTTGGTGTGTGTGTGGGTGCGTGTGTGTGTGTGCGCGTGCATCTGTGTGTATGTGTGTGGTCTAAGGTGTATGTGGGCACTCAAGTTTGTGTGTGTGTGTGGGCGCTCAAGTTTGTATGTGTGTGTGTGTGTGTGTGTGTGTGTGTGTGTGTGTGTGTGTGTGTGTGTGTGTGTGTGTGTGTGTGTGTGTGTGTGTGTGTGTGTGTCTGAGGGGGTGGTCCTGTTTTCTGGCTCCGTTTAGTGGGGTAGATTAGCCCACTGACAGCGGGCTGGAACAGCTAAGTCACAACCTTGTGATATTTCGGCTGCTTGCGTCACGAGCTGGAGGGTTTTGAGGGGTGTGGGGTAGGGGTAGGGGGGTAGTGTACACACTTCAGTGGTCGGTCTGTCTGTACAGCGCCCTGGCATTGGGGCGATGGCTGTTTACTGTCAGACACTGCCCTCTCACACAGGCGCGCAAACACACACACACTCTTTCTCACACACACGCACTCACACACACACACACACACACACACACACACAGTCTCTTTCTCACACACACGCACTCACATGCACACAGTGAGGAAGAACTTACAGTCCTCGTTAGGGCTGGGTATTGCAACTATGTTCCTGTATCGATTCGATTTCGATTCTGAGGGATTTGAATCGATTAATCACGATTCGATTCGATTCAATTCGATTCACTCCGAATCGATTCAATCCGTTCCCTTTTTGGTGCAAGGATTTCCCCCAAAAGATGCTGTTGCCTATTTTTATATAAAAATGTCAAAGTGCTGTGGCTTGACAGTGTTAACAGATTGCTAATTTGTAATAAGTAGGCCTAGGCCTAATTGACTAATACCTACTGGGTATTTTCCATAGACCTAAATGAAACAAAAAGAACAAAAAAAAAGAGCAAAAAAAATCGATTTTGTGCCCTGTGAATCGATTATGTGAATTTTAAATGATATCGATCGATTATCGATTGAATCGATTATTTTACCCAGCCCTAGTCCTCGTGCCAACTTGCATGGATTACTCAGTACTGGCAAAACGCATTCCTTGTGGCTTTCTGTCACACAAGACTTTGACTAAAGCTGTCCCCATCCAGGACACTAAGGAGTGTGTGTGGTGTTATTTTCTACTTTGCCAACTCCTTCTCTCTGTCACACACACACACACTGCAGTTTGTCCATAGCCAGGCCCAAACAAAGCCTGAAGGGGGGAATCAAAACTCCAACATCTCAGCCAAGACTAGGGCTGGGTATCGCAGCCATGTTCCTGTATCGATTCGATTTCTATTCTTATGGCTTTGAATCGATTAATCACGATTCAATTCGATTCAATTCGATTCATTCTGAATCGATTTAATCTGTTCCCTTCTTGGTGCCAGGATTTCACCCAAAAGATGCTGTTGTCTATTTTCATGTAAAAATGTCAAAGGGCTGTGGCTTGACAGTGTTAACAGATTGCTAATTTGTAATAAGTAGGCCTAGGCCTAATTGACTAATACCTACTGGGTATTTTCCATAGACCTAAATTAAACAAAAAGAACAAAAAGAAAATATCGATTTTGTGCCCTGTGAATCGATTATGTGAATTTCAATACGATTCGATCTATTATCGATTAACTCGATTATTATACCCAGCCCTAGCCAAGACTCCTTTCAGTCCAGGAAAAAGAACCTTCTCACACACACATACACAATCATGAACACACACACACACACACACACACACGAACACACACGAACACACACGAACACACACACACACACACACACTCACGAACACACACACACACACACACACACACACACACACACACACACACACACACACACACACACACACACACACACACACACACACACACACACACACACACACACACACACACACACACACACACAGAGAACACAACCCCCAAAACCATTCATTGTGAAAAGGCCTGTTGCTGAGAAAGAGCTGGTCATCAACCATGGACCATGACTTCCCTTAAGGTAAACCGAACACTTCCTTCTTACATGCCTATTGTCTACACCAACAAACCACACCAACAGACAAGAGCTCAATAGCATCCTCTGCACACAAAAAAAGTAGCCTAAACCAGACCAAAATGTTGCAAACCATCACCCAACACGTTTTGCCATGAATATGGCTTTGTGAAGCCCGAACACGATAGCGAGCCTTTTGAGATTTAAGAGACACACATTACAGTCAGAGATAGGTACACCACCACAGGACAACAGGGATCAATGGCGGGTCACACTCAGTGACAAACACACACATACAGGCCAATAACTCGTAACGACTTTCCAGTCCAGTCATTCTCTCGGCCTCAGAGAAACAATGACACAGTGTAAAAGCAAAGGAGGTAAATATTTGTCCACATCACATGAATGGCTCTTACAACATTCAATATGGATGGACATGTGACTGATGTTTCTCAATGTGACTGACATAATGCGCGGTCAACCCTCTAGCATGTTCCCTGGCGGAGAACCTGAAAAATCAAAGAAACACAACACAGCAATGGACTAAACACAACTTATCCTTGTTATGAACCGCACAAATGCTTCCCACAGATGCCAAGTACATTCTATCAAAACGAGAACAAGAAACAAACGGAACAACCACAATCACCACACAGACGTGCCAGCCAAGTCACCTCTCCACCTCTCTTTCCCAAAAAAACTGGGCGACTTGAGAGAGAGAGAGAGAGCGTTTTACAAAACTCAGCCAGGGGTCAGCCGCTCGTTTAGGCCCCTGACTTAACGAACGGCAAGTGGAGTACGGGACTAAGCAGAACGAATGGATCCATAATCCCCACTGGCCCCAATCTGCTGGCATTACATAAGGCACAACAAGCAACCGGCACACTACTGCTGCCGCTACTGACCCACAGGTAGACTATACACAACACAACATAGCACAGCACGGCACGGGCTCCAGGCAAATCGATCGCTACGCTAGCAGCATCTCTCGTACTCTCGTTCACCACCACACACCCACACAGGACTTACAAAGGAAGGACACATAACGAAGCCGCACATGTATGAGCACACACGCATACACAACATCTAGACCAGGCAGGCACATCACTAATGTAGCTTCCACACTCCGTTAAGACAAAGCTAGATCGGGAGAAAAATCCCAACGAGAAAAAGGTAAAGTGTCACACAGATCACACACACCCAGATGAAACGTTACTTGGTACCTGGACATCATTGTCGTTCTGCCAGTCCTTTCGTCCCTCTACCCCAGCCCTCTCCCACTCCGCTCCCACCCTCGCTCTCTTTCTCTCTTCCTCCTTTCTTCTCACGGGCTGCCTCTCTCGCTCTCTTTCCCTTGCTCCCTCGTTCTCTCTCTCTCTCTCTCTCTCTCGCGCTCTCACTCTCTCTCTCCCGCCCGCTCAGTGGCCACAGCCTGCCTGGCTAAGAATAGCGCTGAACTAAATTCACACAACAACATGAGACTGTCAGGTGACCTCAGGACTGCTGCTGGACGGCGGGGGGACAAAGGCATGCAGGCAAGCGGGCGGGCGGGCGGCTGGGCGGCCAGTGGGTACGCAAGCCAGGCCAGGGGCTCTCGCTCACCCACTACCAACTGAAACACCTCCCCTCCCCTCCACATGTACCCGCCAGCTTCCAAGCCCACTACCCACCACTACAACCAGCCCTGGGCATGTCCCTCCCACCCCACCACATTACACTGCCCATGCGGAACATGCTACCCTCTGCATGCACATACGTTCACTCAGACACACACACACACCGCGGCCCCCCAATACCCCTGAAAATGTGGCGGCAGCAGCCAGAGGGATCCACTGACAGACTCTAATCCAGCGCATGCTGTGACCTCAAAGAGTACTCCACACACACACACACACACACACACACACACACACACACACACACACACACACACACACACACACACACACACACACACACACACACACACACACACACACACACACACACACACACACACACACACACACACACACACTGCCATCGCACCAAGAGCTGAGCCGGGTCTCTCTGCAGCGTGACTCTATGCAGTGTTCCAGTGCCCTGGAGGGGTTAGAGGGTGAGGGGGTAGAAGTGCCAGTGGTGGTGGTGGTGGTAGTGGAGGGGTTGTGGTTGGGGGGGTGGGCTAGTAAGGCATCCCATGCACCGTCCGCCGTGCGTAACGCATTACATAAAGGCCACAAGTGAGCGGGGTCGTGTTGTGTGACGCATTTCCGCTCAGTGCTGGTGGTTCGATTTTGAAAAGCTGTTACCGGGGATCGTAATTTTCCAGCCTGACATTCCTCCACGCCTGCCTGCCTGCCCGCCCGCCCGTCACTCCACCCTCCCCTGTGTGTGTAGTTAGATAGACCACCTACTCCACCACACCTCTCCCACCCCGATGGCAAGCTCTTTGCCCTGTGCCGCTACTAGCTAGGATAGGCTACATAACACTGGTGCCCTGCTGAAAATGAAACCAGCGGACGGGGTCACTCCGTGCTAGAATAGCCTTATCATGCTCTCCTACGGCTGGAAACCAGCACCTGCTCAACCCCCTCATCGGCTAAAACCAAAACACACACACACCTTCCCCAACCAGAGACAGTGACGCACGTATGCAACGCACGCACACACACACACACACTTGAACTCATCCAAGGGCCCCTTTCTGTGTCTGCCCTAAGCCATAAAATTTAACGAGGGAAGCCACAGGAGCACATTGCCTTGCGCTTTATTCATTACCAGACAACCCCCCACCACACACACACACACACACACACACACACTCTCACTCACACAGCCTGGCAGTCAGACTAGGCAATCTGGCAGTCAGACTAGGCAATCCGGCAGCCAATCTACAGAGCAGTGAAGGATGTGAAGCCCAGCCAGGGCTCCCGACTGGGCTGCTGCCGGACATCCCCGCTCTCCCTGGTGTCTACCGTCTGCGGTCTGCCGTATGCTGCGTGTTCACACGGGGTCATGTGGAGAACGGGAGATGGAGAGGGGAGAGCTGGGAGGAAGGAAGGGGGGGAGTGGGGGGGGGGGTTGTCTTCCCAACCACTGACCTTTAGGGGCATCTCTGTGTCCATACGGTAGGTCAACACAAAGGGGACCAATTTGAGATCACCATCATCTGTCCCAAATTCACCAACCCTTTCTTACTATTATAAATGATCAACACAATGGACTTTTAAATGCCAAATAAACTAGTTTAAAAATCTGATCAAATTCATTAGTAGCAACTGGCTTAAAATACATGCAAGGTGCATCACTAGAGGTACGTATGCCCTGACCCCTGAGCCATTTTCCAACTGGAAAAAAAAAAATAAAGAGGCAGAGTTGTTTCTCAAGCACTAGTCGGCACCTTATCAGATATCGTCCAGCAGCCGTTAAAAGGCTTCACTGGGCATGGCTGCCGCATGGACATTTCTGCCTGGTGTGGCGTGTGTCATATTGCATGGGCAAAATAGGACCAGCTAGCAGGGGTTGTTGCCAAGTGGGTCGCTCGCTAACCCCTCGCCAGCTTGTTTATCGCGTGCTTATATATTTACTCTTTCGATTCTGATCTTTTTTTCTCCCCTTAAATGTTGTGTAAACCTAACAAAAGTGAAAGAAATCTTTTGATCAGTTGACATTTTTTTTATGTAGGTTGAAATCATTACATGTGGTAGAAACTGATGTAGGTGGGCTCGTTATCCAACTTAAATGTTGAATTGCTTCTTTTTTTGTCATGTGTGAACATGCTAAAGTTAGAAGCGTGACGTTCTGACATGGGCAGTTTCCCACTTCCCGATTCCATGAACGCGTGCGTCGCTAGGAGAGCACGAAACAACTTTGTGAATGGGCTGCCAAGTTAGCTAAACGCAGAGCAGAGCAGAGCAGAGTAGAGTAGAGTAGAGCAGATGATTAATCAATTGGCGGGCGTCACAACGACCAAAACCAAGAGCAAGCAAATCCGGTCCCGGAGTGTCACCAGTGGGCCATAGGCTGCCTACTCCAGTCACCAGAGTGGTTGCTCTGTCAGGTGCGATGTGATGGCTGCTCATGACAAGTGTTGCAAAAACTCCCTTCTTTTGCAATGAAGGCACTTTTAGGATATCTGCTGAAACCAATAATATAATGGGTTATTTTTAGCAATAGGGTCAAAGACGAAACAGGGTTTTCAGGACTCCAAAAAATAAAACTGTTCCCTGACACCGTTCTTCAACTTTTTTGGGTACATTGGAGTTTAGAGTGATTAAGTTTATTATTTTCTGTTCAGAAAATAGTAAGGGACATGCATTTTACCCTATTTTCACCCATAAAATGTCATTCAGTGTAATACGGTGTTAAACTGTTGATAATGCAAAAAACATATAGATGACGTTAAAAAACTGAAATAAGCTACATACCATAGTAAAGGCCTATATTTAAGGTCTTCATCAAACCTAAAATTTCTAGTAAAAGGCATTTGCAAATAGTTTTTGCAGTGTTTGTAGTCTTTCACCGAGTGCATTTCACCCATTTGGCTTTAAGAAGTTTTTCCACTGAAGAGAAAATCAGTTTAAAATGCACAATTATTCATTTGTTGTATGCCCCCGCATTTGCTGTGCTAAACAAATAAGTTTCGTAAGAATTTGACTTTATTTTCACATAAAAATGTGCATTTCACTGAATGACCACAACTATTACACTGAATGATGCCTTGGCAAAAAAGCCTATATAAACAGCTACTTTTCATTGCTATCATATTGTTACCATCATACTACAGTACTCAAGGTCCTGAATGAGTGACAACAGAAATAGATGTTGTCAAATAATTGGTATTTTACTTAATATTGGGGCATTAAAATGTGTTTTGAAGAACTTCCAAGATCACAAGCTTACTGTAGAGGTAGGCTACTACTTAGGCCTAAAACAATAAAAAATATTTTTTTGTCTGTTAACCTGCATATTTCGGGGATTGTGACTTAGGGTGTTCTGATTATTCATGTACAACTTCCAAAATCCCAGAATCTACCCAGTAATATGGATGCTACATGGCAATAACAAGGTTATAATGGAAATAACAATAAAAGTCATAATTTCAAGTAGTATCATCATATTATTGTATCTTAGAGTAATATTGCAACTTATATTGCCGTTTTGATTCTTAATATACAACCATGAACTGATTACACTGAATGAAATGGCCCTTACACCGCATGTCACTGAATGACATCTCTTACACTGAAGGACGACCAAATACTTTTCACCTTATTTTTACCTTTTTACAAGCACACAGTTAGTCACCTACATGAGACGATGACTTTGACCCACAATGTTTACTATGTCTATTTAGAAAATATGATTGTTTGGATGAATATCTGAGTATAAAAGTGTTTTTTGACATTTCACTGAATGACATCTGTTTTTGTGGACGCTGTTACCACAAGATAAAACTACAGAATTTTTGACTATTGAAGAACAAGATTCTCCCTTTGCATCATCACTTAAGGGTCCCTAGGGTTCCTTTTGATGATGATGTCACATATTGTGTGTGACTATCACTTTTTATTATGATTTAAAAGCACCATGTTGATCTTATTACACTGAATGATATCTAAGGAATTGAAAATCCGGACAAAAGTCCCCAGATGATTTGAATATCAAAACAAAATGGTAATGAAACGTGCTTTTGATACAATAACAAGAACACTTCTAGAATTATGCCCAGAGAGTGAAAAAATAATTTTGTTCGTCATTTTGCATAATTATTCAAGGATGTATTGATGATTTTTAAGTTCGGACCATTACACTGAATGACGTTTTTGCACTTTATGAGATTATTTAACACATACATTCACAATTATGAATCTTTAAATGTTACTGAAATGAGACACCAGACTATGCTGTTTATCAGCATAACATTCAAAATTCATTAATTTACTTTTTTGATAGTTAAATGAGTGCGGAACAAAAAAAATGCACGTCTCGTCTTTGACCCAATAGTGCTTTGCACTGTCATTTAAAAATGTGTGCTCCAGAAAAGTGAACGTGTCCTGCAGACGAGTCAGTTTGCTTGAGAGGGGTTGCATGCAGAAGGTTGAGGACTAATCAGGGGTGGAAAATGGAGGGCGTGAGACCGAGGAATATTTTTATCTACAAAAGGTGGCCCCGCAGTTACAGCAGTTAGTCGAGGTCCCACTTTCAGGTCTGGAAGTTTCCACTATGGTGCCCAAAGGGGCTTTACGCTACCAGTACCAAACAGTGATGCCTCCTTCTCAAACTATGCAAGAGCTGTATTAAATGTACCGGTTCGCTTACAGTACTCTGTAGGCCTCCTATTGAGAACACCCAGCCTATTGCAAACATTTACTTTTTTCGATTTGGATGAGTTTAATATGTAGCCAGCCTACATTTATTTGGAACGCATATATCTTATTTTTGGGGGGGAGGGGGAAGGAATAGCTGAACATTTTGGGTTGCCCACCAAACAATTATTTACCCAAAAAGAAAACCCATCAGCAAACAACAAAACCACAGAGGCAGCAGTGCAGTGCAGTGCCAGCACAGCAGCACACAGTACGATTTAGCCTGTGCATGAAAGTTTACACCTCAAAGAAGCTCCCTTGAACTGATGTTCCTAGCCCAACAATACTGCATTGGATGAGACCTGACAGAAACTGAGAACCTAAAGTTGTGATCGGCCATCTGTTTAGAAGGTGCAGGATTCAGTTGAAGTTTCTGTATAAAAAGGAGACAATCCACACACTTCAGGTCTTTTTTGGTGCAAAGAAGCTTTATTTGACTCAAGTAAAGTGAAGTCAAGTAAAGCTTCTTTGTACAAAGAAAGACCTGAAGTGTGCGAATTGTCTCCTTTTTATACAGAGACCGAGAACCTGAAAGTGCCTCTGCTCTGATGTCAGCCACTGCTGCCGCCGCATCGTGACAGTGTTTCGTTCCCGTTGATTGACGAGTTTCAGGTAGATGCACATTCCAGACTCACATGACACGACACCTGAAAGGCCCTGCTGTCACCCTCATCACATGATGCTCCCCCAACAGGCACACCTGGTCACGGTAACTCACTCCTAAGGCAAGAAGCTGAATGGGAATGAGTAAGGAGATGAGTAAGGGGTGACAAGCCATGTAGTGAAGGCAAACACAATAATAAGCTATTGTGACACACTGGAACTGAATGGAGTCGACTATCAAAGGAATCATGTAGGCCAACAAAACACTGAGACGCACTGTGACTAATCTTATTAGCCTAATCAATCTGATCGTCTGCAGCAAGGAATCTCCTCGTTCATTTGAGGTTTACCCATTATTATCATTCCTTATCTCTAAATCATGTAAATCACTTTGGCAAGGGCGTTCCATCCATTGGAACTGTGTACTGTATTTGGCCATGTGAGTTATTTTTCCATTCAACGCAGAGTTCTCACCAAACCTTGAAGCCCTCACCAGTACAGCCAAACAGCGTTTCGACCAATATGAGAAGAACAAAAAACACACAGACGTGTTGAGATGACCTGCCTGGAAGCAAGCGGCCGCCACCTTGCAAGCAGCACATGACCAGATGAGAGGCATCTGATAATGAGCAACTCAGGCTGTCAGCACTCTCAACATTACACATGATGTGCATCACGCTGCAGCCCTGATGAGGGTATGAGTATGACTCGCGTCGCACACGGCTGAGCAACATTTTCCCACCAGTCAACTTCCCAATGGAAGTAGCTGTCTACAGAGGTCACTTTGGCTGACCCAACCATTGACTTCTCTTGTACTGTCGGCCTGGTGCTTAAATGCAGTCCAATCTTTGGTGTGTGGAGTTAAATGCAGTTCATTTCAATGACGGATTTGGTAGCATGAGGAGTATTGACATTTCACATGACTTATGGAGCAAAAAACCAAGCATTGGGCTTAAAAAATGTTAATAAATAAAATGTCTTGTCTATTACAGGATTGGTCACGACTTTTGTACATTTCACCAATTATTCAGATTAAGACCCAAAATGACATGGGAAAGCACAATCTCAGCCACCATTCCTGAAGAGTGGGAACTGATTTCTCAGACTTCTGATCTTATGACAACAGTATCCAAAACTGGGTTTGTGGTTATCTGCCTGATCGGCCTACTTAAAATGTTCTCAAACAAAAAGAATGTGTGTTGACTGACATTTTATCTTGTGTAATAGGCCTGCACTTGACCCGAGTTGACAAAACCTTCAGCCAGCAGAACAAACAAACTTTTTTAAGTGCTCACACTTTTTGAAGTGCCACTTTAAGAAAATATAAGCTTAGAATGTGGAAGGGAAAAAACTTCTTCCTGCCAATGAGAAAAAATAAACTAAAACAAGAAAAAGACTCCAAAGGGAAACTTAATGTGTTTGAAAATTGTTTTATATAGAAAAACATTTACGATTGTGTTTAGCAACTGGAATGGGCACAGAGTCAGATTCCTTTCAAGTGTACAAAGCAGTCTTCATGGGGCCAACTAGGTCTGCCCTTTTATTGGCACTCATCATGACGCATTGTTGGGGGACTACCGAACACAGTCCCATCTCCGCGGCGACGGCAAGCCAATAAAGGCAAAGTATACAGCCAATTGACAGGTGAACTTATCATAACGGGACGCAACGACGCAAAAATACACCATTACCACCATGACCCAGGCTGCTTCCATCTGTAAATAGATCTTATAGGGCCCCCGACGACAAGTTGACTTAACAGACCACTACTGAACTGAAGCCTCTTTCTGAATGGAAAAAAGAATGGGCCAATGTTCCAGAAGGAAAACCCTATAGGCCTATAGGCCTATGCTACTAAGGCTTGCTGTTGCCACCTGTCCTTGTTTAACCCCATTGTTCTGATTTGTAATGGGTCTGTCCCAAGAAAAAATATATCTCCCCCGGACACTGAATGAAGGGCACAATTGCTCACAAGCAAAACAGTTGATCAGTGTAAAATGTGAAAATGTCTGTTTGTTTGTTTTAGGTTTTTTTAAAGAGGTGTCAGCTCTACTAGATACACCCAAGTTTTCTTCACACAAGGCCTGAATATCACATGGGTGACTCTTGGGTGTCCTTTTGGAGGGAACTTGATCTGAGGTAACACAAAAGCACTCTGATGATCATATGACAGGACAGCTCAGCTCCGGTTGGAGGTTATGAAACTACTATGTCTAGGCCTCTGAGCAAAGCCACCTTCTTCCCCTTCTGACTCAAGCCAGGCAAATAAACATTGCTCCACATACGCGTGCGCGCACACACACACAAACACACACACAGGTTCAATCAGTGACCAAATTCGTTAAAATAATTTTCAAACATGTCAAAACAACCCTGTTTCTTTTAAAAATAATAATAATAAATAAGGGGGGAAAATGTAGCCTTTGCCAGAGAAATTAATGAGAGCTGCTTGAATACCAACTCCAATACAAGCGTGCTGTTACCCTTTTGCTTACATTTCGATTATTAAATGTTTATAACCATCTCTTATGGAATAGGGCACTGTGTATCAACCACTAATGAGTATCAATCACTGGTGCTACTTGGCATTTAGAAAAAAGAACAATTATATGGTGTTAATTCATTAATGCTTTCCGCTAAATTCCAGCCAAGGAGCCAAAAGTGAATTAGTCTTTTTAGTCTTTACACACTGATCTAAGCTTAACCTGCAAAAAGAAAACCGTGGGCCAGAAATTACTACCTGACCCAGAATCACAATGCTACCAGATAAAAGATGAGCTGGCAGCAATAGAAAATAATATCATATCCATAATATCAAAATATTTTTATTGGGCTAAAAACGAAACACAAAGACCCATGGGAAGACCTACATTGCTCATCCAGCATAGAAGCAACGCTTTTTACAAATTTAGTTATTGTATTCAGCTTGATTTGCTTGTCAAGAACATTTGCTGCTAATATCTGGACTTCACTGAATGAGGCACGGTGCTGGTGCCAAAGATATACCCACACCAAAAGCACGTTGGCATGGTGGCATCATTGGTACAAGCCCGCCAAGGCCTGTGAAGGGAAGGGATGCAGACCGCACTGAATGGCTGACATATCACTGACTACGTGGCTAGGACGTCTTTATGGCGGGCACAATTAAAAGTGCAGGCCAGGGCATCATCGATTGCGTTGAAGTGTACTGATTGATTGAGAAGCGTGACGTGGTGCGCTGGTTAACACAGAGCGATGACGAGAGTGTTCACTGATAAGAATCCCGAAGACAAGCGCACGTAGGCTACTCAGTTAACAAAACACAGCCCTTTAACCAACTTTAGTAGAGCGTGTACAATATTGAAATGGCGTAACAAGTTCACATTTGCGCGAGAGGCTCTCATCACCCAGCCTAGCTGACAGCCATCCTTCCATCAATCATATTCACACGGTGGTTAAAGGCGAGGGCTTGTGGCTGGCGCACTGGATACTTTGCTGCGGATTGCAGACTATACAAATGAGGATAGGCTACGAAAAGGTTAATGCCAGCGAGAACTGTTTTACAGCAGCTATCTTTGAGGATAGCAGGCTGCAGTTTATGCTGCATGTGTTGTAGGGTGACCGTGTTCGCGCGCACATAATGTATGTGCGTGCTCAAAGTCATTGAAATTAACCAGCCCATGATGCAATAACGCATTAAGTACCGTTCAAATAAAATAATGCAATACAAGTCTGCATCAAGTTCGCTGAAGCCACTGTTGTGCTCTTCCAACTGCAAAACGTCACTGCTTAGTATCGCTGCATTTTACCACAGCTACAGTTAAGATTTAGTCACGTGCTGGTGGCAGTATTTAGCACATACTGTCCTGGGCGACCGTCCGTGTTGTTCACTGGCGCATTTGGATTACTGACAATGACACGCCACAGCATTGCAGCAAATTCATGTAATTGTGAAATTACAGTTATAATGTCCCCATTACATTTACCGTAGCCGTAAACCTCGTGCGTGCGTGCGCGTGCAAGGCGAACTACTACCACAGTAACTTAAACGTCGTTGCACTTTACGAATCATTTGTTGTCAAGAAACAAAATGAGCCCAACAATTGGGCTTTGCATATTTGCATAGTGTCATATTTGGGGTTATGTACTGTACGCATTGCACATGTAACCCAGACCGTTTGAAGCTTCGTTAACGGACATAACATTGGGTAAATGGGTTCATAACAAAAGAGTCATTAGCATCGCTAGCTAGCGAAGTGCCTTGCTGTCCAGCCACAACCCGTTGCCTTGCTGTTGAAGCACGTAGCCAGCACAAACAAACCCTGTTGTTAGGTTAGGTCAACAGGACAGGACACCACGCTAAAATGCCAGTACTTTGACCCGTGTAAAAGCAAAACCTGGGCTGGGTAACCTATATCGTTCTGTCACGATTAAAACATAAGCATAATAAGTTACAGATTCTTCCCTTAAGGCATCATGGAACAGACTACTGGCAATCCGCTAACATTATGCTAGCTAAATGCATTGTCCAAAGCAATGTAGCTAGCGTTGGCACGTACCTGAAGGAAGGGTCTTCCTTGTTGCATTTGGGAGGTGGCGAAAATGTATTTCTCTTATTAAAAAGTTTTTGAAAAAGAGTTGGAGGCATTTTGTACCAAATATATCGGTACAGAAATTCTCTTTTTTCATCAATCCAAAAAGCACACCTAGTTCCTTGAAACTAACTCCATTTGTGTAAGAGTCATATGACAGGCATTAGTCACAGGAGCAGCTTGGAAACGCGACCACATTTTTCTGATTGGCTAACGGTCCACTGGTAAAAATCCCTGATTGGTGGGTATTTTTTGACAACATACCACGTGGTAAGAGGAAACGCAGTGTTGATGTTTTGATGTGGAATTATACAGTACACTAAACCTACTCTTATCATATTTTGGAGTATTCGTAAACTCGTTTTCAGTATGTGTTGAAGCTCACGTAGGTACTTGCCACAGCTTTGACAGTGATCTGTGGACAGAAGTAATGTTTTAAAATACAAAATTCATACCAGGAGGATAAACTGTGTGTGTGTGTGTGTGTGTGTGTGTGTGTGTGTGTGTGTGTGTGTGTGTGTGTGTGTGTGTGTGTGTGTGTGTGTGTGTGTAGTGTTGGGCAAGTTACCCAAAAACTGTCATGCATTAGTTATTACATGTCACTGTCTTTTCAAAGTAATCCATTACTTTACAAAATGACTGTACTTAAAATGTAAGGCATTACATTACTTTTGCATTACTTCAGTTACTCACGCCAAAATAACAAAATATGGAGCTGGCAATTTACAGTGCAAAGCAAGCTCATGAGTCATGACTCTTTCACCTCCCATCCTTGTTTTGGCAGCATGCAGACTAATAAGTAATAACAAGTGTGTGTGTGTGTGTGTGTGTGTGTGTGTGTGTGTGTGTGTGTGTGTGTGTGTGTGTGTGTGTGTGTGTGTGTGTGTGTGTGTGTGTGTGTGTGTGTGTGCTTGCACTTACATGTTAAAAAAAAGAAACACTCAACTGTGGTTCAAGGAAAAGTTATTGAAGAGTATGCATATGCACCGAACTGTCCCTACTCCCATATTACATTTCGCTATGGTTTCCCTCTGTACATTGTTTTGTTAGGTTATGACTTATTGTTCGGTTGTTAGATAATAAGACTAGGCCTAATTATAATCTTATTTTATTAGTTCCATGTTACTGATAAAGAACGGTGCAGTTCCTGATTGTTATGTACAGTAGGTGAAGCTTACCCCCCTCAAAGTGCATACAGGGCATTTGCCCGGTGGACTGTTGATGATTTTGGCCTGGACCTCACCTCAATGTAGTGATATCAGTCCTCCACTGTGGATCTGAGGGTGCCAGTGCCAACCATTGTGTTTCTGAGTATCTTTCAGGTGAACTTAAGCCTAAAGTATTTACATTTAAAAGAGTGATTGGCTCATGGGTTGTTTATTACATTTCAGTTCATCATGATAAAGTGATTTTTATTTTTAAGGTGTGGGCCCAAAATCCAATCATGCGTCAATCATGCAAAACAAACACATAGTTGTCCCCAAGTTGTTTATCTCAATTCAAACCCCCTAGCTGAATCCAGAACCCTGAACATATGTGACAAATTTAAAATAAATTAACAAACACAACTCAAGGCCCTTTCAGCTTCCGCCTTAATTGCCTCAATGACCAAAACCTGTTTTAATGACATATTTGGAAGTTAAAGTAGATGTAGCTAGGCTATTGTTTCTGTCAACGGTTACTACAGATAATCTACGTAAGAATACAATACCCTGTGAACCTGCCTTTTGAAAAGTCAATTGTCTGATCATATGATGCATCATTTGTATATTTGGTTAATTATCAACTTGGGAGGTAGGCTAACTGTGTTGACGTCAGGCTGTGATTGTTTTGATGCTCTGCAACTATTTGATAATGTAACCTTGGCAACAAGATATGTCTGAAGATTATTAATATGCCTTTCAGAGACCTTGACCTCCAATTGACCAGTCTAAAATGTATTCCTACTTTTTTGAAAAGGCAGTTACACCCATAATCCCCACTTGACTGTTTGCCAAGTTCACAATCTTTCTGTTCACTGATATCTTCTTGTAAGGTAGGGACCGACCATGGTAGGCCTACAAATGCAGACTAATGTTTTCTTGGGCATTGTATGCCCTCTAGTGGCCATTTGAGTTAGTCGACCTCCAAACTGCTGGCATCCTGTTCTTACATCAAGTATGCGGATGGTTCTGCTTCTGCTTGAGATTTTACTTAACTTTTTTCTTTAAACAAGAATGACTACTTTTAGGGTGTATAGGTTTTTTTAACAAGGGGGGAAATTATCAGTTATTAGAAGGTGTCAGAATTGCAGCCCAAAGGTGGAGTGAGTAATTAACCAGGGGTGGATCTCTCGAAACCAAAGTTGCTACATTAGCTACTTTGTGGTTTTCAATGCGTTTTCCCATTGGCAACTACAGAAGTTGGCTAACAGGCTAACAACTTCTCTTTTGAGAAATGCACCCCAGAGCTCTCCCCAATCGTCCTTTATGGCAGAGAAGAGAACCCCATTTGCACAGGTGTGGTGTGTCATAATGGGAGTTCCCTGGGTGGGCTTTCTTAAAAGAAGAAAATAATATATAAAAGAAGACAAAGAGTACAATCAGAATTCTAAATAAATATATATACATCAGCTAGAATAAATCAACTGTCAACGTAGTCAACTCAAATGTCAAGTGTCATACCTCAGTCTTCATGTCTTATCATGAACAACACAGATACAACACTATCCAAACAGTGATGTGTGACCTGTCTAAGGAGGGTCACACATCACTACAGTATTTGCATAGTGCTATATGTTGTCCACATAAACCTTGCAGATCATCATGACATTTCAATTGCTTGGTCTGTTAATACCTTTTACTGTATAAATGCCTTTTATAGTGCTTTGAAGACCTTTGAAATTCGTTTGCCGCGCAAAAACGAACCTAACAACAAAAAAGATCACCCGCACACGTTGTTCAGTTCAGATCAGACAAACAACTTTATTCCACTCTCACCCACTTCATCAGATTTGTACTATAGAAAGTTGTTCTTTGCTCTACAACATTATATCCTAGGTTATCTTTACACATATTGTACAAAATAGGTGTTTGGTTCCTTCCACATCATGCGTGTAATTGCTTTCCATTTACATTTTACATTCATCTCATGATTTTAATGCATTTTGTATGGATACCGCCAGGGTTCATGCCACACTTCTGCAGCAGTTTTGAGGTGTAGTTGATCAGACATGCAAAACTTTAACAAAAATAAAAGGATATATCCCTTTGCTGGAGTCACAAAAGTATTTGTTTTTTTTGTTTTTATTTTTGCCAAAAAAAAGTTGTGATATTAAACATGCTCGGACTCTTCACCTTCTTTAGTGCGCCGTTATAATGGCGCGTCACATATTTGACGGGAGATTTGCTGTTCACAGTCTCTGTAAGCAAATCGCAGAAGTCGATGGAGGGCAACAAAGGTGGGAGTAAACGGATGGGATAGGCATGGTCATGACATGACATGACATTGACGAGAACTGCGGAACAGCGGAGAATAACTATGTTTCACATGTGTTTACATGTGTTTACACTGAATGCATGTTTATTTGTGGGTAACTGATGGTGGTTGTGGTGGGGGCGGGGGAGTACATTTGTGTTAACATTGTGTACTTCTTCTAGTCTAAGCTGAGGATCAAGGGTGTGTAGATCTAGATTGAATTCCTGTTTGCAGGGTTCATATTACACCCCAGAGATGTGGTCAAGTCAATACCAGTGAGCCCCTTGACCTATAGCACTTCATTTAGCCCATGAGAAGACAGTGGGCTACCACCAGTGGCGCAGATGTAAGGGGGGGAGTGGTGCATTTGCCCTTGGGCCCAGGGACCTCCGATATTGATGGTGGGGGGGCCCTATTCTAAACTTGATAGGCCATGTGGGGGACCCTATCAGTGTTTCGCCCTGGGGGCCTGGGTGCAATTGTTCCACTCATTACAAGGAAGGGTTGCATATTTCCTATTTGCACGGGTCTTGATTTGCTAACAAAAAAAACAACAACAATATATCAAAAATTGAATAAAGAAAAAAAGATCCAATTACATTTAGGTTTTTGTTTATTATTATTTGTCTGCCCTGGTTTCCATCCACGCGTGCGTCCTATTGCCGTAGTCATAACTTACAAAGATATGGTGCTGATGGTCCCCGTCAGCAGCAACGATTAAATAGAGTTACACTTCAGTTCACTACAGACACACACACACACACACACACACACACACACACACACACACACACACACACACAGACACACACAGACACACAGGCACATTCACTCACACAGTACACAGAAACACACGTATGCTCACACACACACATTCACACATTACACAGACACATGTGTGCGCGTGCGTACACAAACACACATTCACACACACACACAGACAGAAAAAAAGAAATCCATTCAGTCACTGGTTTTAAATAATGTCATTACTTCTAATTTGTCCTCGATATTTACATCACAGCTGGAATAATAACTTGGGAGTAAGTAATCATTTCCCACTTCCCAGCCCAATGTTTGTCCACATACAGTAGCTCCAACAAAACATCCAGTGTCCACGACACACTCAACGTTGCCCAGCTGGCAAGCAAACACGACTGGCTGAGGCTGAGACCTGGCTGAGGTCTGGCTGGGACCCAGGGCAGGGCAGGGTGGGGCAGGGAGGGTGGGGCGGGGCGGGTGGGAGGGGGGCAAAGGTGTCAGTTGTCCCAGACCCAGGGATAGCAGGGGCCCAGAATTGGGTTCTTCTCATTACATTGTATATATTGGGTGGGGTGGGGGGGGGCTTTCAGAAGACTTTGCCCTGGGGCCGGCCAAGGCTGTCAGCGGGCCTGCGAATGGTCGGCGTCTGTCTTTAATGGCATCTCCCAGACTTTCACTGAGGACTCGAGCCCCCAACAAGCGCTTGTTGTAGCGTGGCCATGCGGGACTCTGCTGGGTGGCTCATGCAGCATATTGTCAGGCAGGCCCTCCATGCCTCGTAACAGCCAGAGAAGCTGAGGAGAAGAGCCAGTCCATGCCTGCACTGCTGAGGTTTTGGTTTTTCATGGTCCCCTGAAGAGACGATGAGAGAGAGGGGGGGGGGGGGTGGGGGTGTCTGGGGATCTTGGGGTTATTCCAGGCTTCTCTCTGGCTACTGCTGCTGTCACTCTTTTGCAACAATGAAGGGGGGCTCAGATTTTGGTCGTTAAAAGTCTGTTGTTTCCGCAAAAAAGGCACGCTGGCCATTTTTGATTACCCTTTCATTTCCTAGCCGACAGACAGAGAGTTGACAAACTTAATTTAAATGTTGGGGGAGAGGGAGGAGGGGTTTCGTGAGAGAGGCTACCAAGTGCATCTTGAGAGACGTTGACGTCCGGAGTGAAAAGATGTGGAGAGATGGATGACGTTAGTTTTCCTTCTTTTCTCAAAAAAGGGGCATAAATACAACAGTCTCTCCACTCGGGACTCATCTCAGGTGCATAGCATCTTTTTTTTTTCTTTTATGGGTTTCATGAGGGTGTGGTTAAGGACGAATGGTTCAAATGAGTCACGAACCGCAATGATGCTAAATATGTCTGTTAAGCCCAAGGAGGGAGGTGTCATGGTTTGGTCAGGACGAGGTTTGGTGACAACCGTTGGTGAATTGGGCTTAGGTTAAGTGGTAAACCGTCAACATAGATAGGAACATTTGGTTTGGTTGAGTTAATATGATCCTGAAGCCCAAATGTCCTTCTATTGGGGGGTTTAGCATTTACTCTAAACCTAACTGATCCAGGTTTGTCACTACACAACATCCTTGGAACATCCCCCCTCCCGAGGCTTTCATCTGCTGAAGATGGCCGTTTACATGGAGATGTTCCTGTAGAGTTGTTCGATCTTTGCCTTGAAGTACTCCTTGAGCTCTGGTCGCCGGGCTTTCAGCGTGGGAGTGAGCAGCCCGTTCTGGATCGAGAACATCTCATTGTGTATGTAGATGTCCTTCACCTGGACAAGACAAGGACAAAGCAGGACATAGCAGCATCTTTGATTAATCATCGGTATACTGTACATCAAATTTCTTTTAGCTTTTAGCCAAAGTGACTTTTTTTTACATTACATTACATTTAACAGACGCTTTTGACCAAAGCGGCTTAGAAGGAGGACATTCAAGCAAGTACAAAGTGTGGGGTCAGTAGAGTACAGCAGTATACAAGTAATGTAGAACAGATGGAGAGCAGAAAAATGGTGGAGAATAGTGGTGTATTGCAGGTTAGTACCCATGATTAGAGGTGAGTAGAGTTATGTTATGTTATGCAGGGAAGCTCTCTTGGAAGAGATGAGCTGAGAGGCATGACCCTGTGCTTGTAGCAAGTGGTGGCTTATTCCACCATTGAGGCCTTGTGTGAGTAGAGGGCAAGGCTAAACGGCTATGTGGTCAGAGAATGATAGGTGGTCATCAATCATGACACCCAGCTTCCTTGCAAACCTTATTTGCAACCTTGTAAAAGAAGAGATTGTCAACAGAATACAAAGTGTGGCTAGAATGTAGAATAGACAGGAGTAACAAGGCTAGTGTAGGTTAATAAGACACTGTATAGCATACAGTACAATGCTGTGTCTCTAAATTGTCATGTAGGCTACTTTATTATTATTATTATTATTATTTTGTGCTATTTAGTGTAAAATGCAGTGCATTGGTATTTTTACCAAAGAGCCAACATATACAGTACATGTAAAATGGTCATATTTACCTGCTCAAAAGAGTGGAGGCCACTGGATTTACCCAGACCCACCATGTCATCCATTATGGCCTTTTTGACATCCTTTAGGAAAGAAACAAAACAGTTTGTTATCAATGGCAAACCTCTGAGCAATTATTTTCATCCAGAGTGGCTACCAGGGAACTCATCATGTGGACTCTTGGTCTCACAACAGTTTTTTTCTCCTCTTTCGAACGGTTTCTACAGTATGAAGCAGCCTTGATGAGGGGCCTAATGGTGGCACAACTTGGAGTCACACTTGAACTCTTAATCTCAATTTGCTAGAGATGATCGCTTGCCACCAGACATCATCTGAAGAGTTCAGATGCAAAACCCCCTAACTCCATTTCTGAAGACCTGCACTTCTATATTTTTAGAGAACCCTGTTGTTGGTTTGGTTTACATTCATGTACTTGATAATACATATAAATAGTTATATTACATAAATAAAATAAGAATATACAATTTTGATGGCTTTGTATTAAATAAAAATGAATTAAGATTATTTTCTGAAAAGGCACTTAGAGGGTTTTGCATCTGATCTCTTCATCTCCAAAGCAGGTTGTTTTATCCATATGGGTTTTTTTGTTCAAAATAGATAAAAACCATAGACAGACGAACATAGACAAACAAATAGAGAGAGAGAGTGAGAGAGAGAGAGAGAGAGAGAGAGAGAGAGAGAGAGAGAGAGAGAGAGAGAGAGAGAGAGAGAGAGAGAGAGAGAGAGAGAGAGAGAGAGAGAGAGAGAGAGAGAGAGAGAGAGAGAGCAATACATACCGTATTGTTACACAGGTCATCAAAATCGCCTGCGAAGCCCTTTTTGTGAGCCCAATAGGGCATCACCTCTGGGTCTGGTACCACGATTCCCACCAGGCAGGACTGTAAAAGAAAATGAGACCAGTTTTGAGCCAACCCAATCCCAGACAAGGATACCTGTGTGTGGTCATCTTGCACCTGTTCGTCCCCCTCAGGGCTGCGAACCTGCGACTTCGTCAACTACAACAGACCGGCAATGGGAGGTACAGTACGATACCGCTGGACTAAGGTGCTGTTTCCGCATATCTGGATATTTTTATATGTGGATATTTTTTTTCTCCTGGTTTCATTGGATTTGCATTGGTTTTGGCCTTCCGTTTCCATGTAGCAGATATTTAAAATCCAGGTATAAAAGAAAAAATATCCTGTTAAGGAGGCTGAACGCATTTGTTACAATGGAGGATTTATTTTTATCCACATGTTGCGTTTACACCTTAACAGGAGAAAAAAATACCCTGCTAAAACAATATCCTGCTACGTGGAAACAGCACCTAAAGGACCAGTCCCCCAGCCCAATGGCATCGACAAGGTATGAGGCTATCGGGAGGGAGGTTTACTAACGTTCCACGCCAACTTTGCTAGTTAGCCGCCGTTACATATGCTGGTGCTGCACCTCCTGGTTCTCTGACAGTTTTACAGTCCATCAAGAACTGTGGAAAAATGGAATCATATTCAAAACAAAGCACTATCATTAATGTTCTCAGGGGCATAAAATAAAACACAAATACCAAATGATAAAGACGTGCGAGCTGTGTTTGTGTTACTTCGTAAAATGCAATTGCTTTGAATTTACTGCTATTGTCAATGAAAAATTATCTGTATTATTCTAATGTAAATGTGTTCCCGTAACCTCTAAGCACACTCTTCCCGTAACCCAAGCATTTACAGTTATTTGCTTTGGGCAAAGTGTCAACTTTATTGAGGAAAAGTTATGTACAGATCATCATACAGTACACATGGTTTACAATTGCCGTGTTGACCCACAGAGTTAAACATTAAACACCAGTTGCCATTATGCTACTAACACAGTAACAGTAGAATCTTTGTGTACTGTATGTATGATTACAGGGTTCGCCTGACAACCTGACAGACTGTAATGCAGACGTGTGTGACTATCATGACTGGAAAGATGATGTTGGATAGTTTCATGTGAAATATGACACAAAAGCAGGGGTGTAAGTAGTTTTCATGTCTCACTGGTATCACCCACCACCCACACCCGCAAACAAATAAAAAAACAAACCAAATAAAAATGCAAACAAAATAAACGTGTGCACTACAGATCTATATCTGACTTTTTTGGGTTCTCTTCATAGGACACTTGTCTCAAATGGCATAGTGTGGTTGTATGTATTTTCTACTGAAATAGCACGGCTTTTTTCAAATGTGGGCTTTTGACCAGCATTAACCCTACTCTCTCCTACACACCAGCTGTAAATTTTATACCGGTGCTATGCACCTGTGCACACCCCTCTACTTTCATGCCTGCACAAAAGCCTCCAACAAATGAATACTGGGAGTGCTGAAGCTAAGTGAGCTAAGGCACTGTACCATAAATCTGGGGGCCCAGAGGTTATATCCCAATCGTTCCAATCCTGTTCCAATCCCAATCCTGTCTATCTCTCCTGTCATTCTCTCTGACTGCCCAATGTAAATAAAGGCATAAAAGCCCAAAAATACATTTGCAAATCAACTTCAGAAACTACTTTTACATTTGCAATACGAAATCATTATCTCTCCAGAGGACCTGTGGAAGTGGTAGCTTTTTGTTGTCAAGATGGCCGTCTTAATTATAATGTGCTGTCTGATGTGTACAGTACATGGGTCAGTGACGTTTCAGCAGTAGCATACTGTACGTCAGGGCGGTGCAACGACAGCCAGTGTATGGATTTTTTACTTTTTTTGTGGAATATAACAAGTATACCCATCAACCACCAATTACTAATTAATTTATGGGCATAAGATGCTGTTGCAGCACCTGATGTCGGAGCCACCCCCCAAAAAATGCCTTTGACCCATACCGTATCTTGCATTGACCCCCTATAAGCTATTACCCAAAGGCCTCACCTGCAGACTGTCCCCATGCACGTAGAGCTGAGACACGGGCTCACTGCGGATGTAGATGCTTTCAATCTTCTCCGGTGATATATACTCCCCCTGGGCCAGCTTGAAAATGTGCTTCTTTCTGTCAATAATCTTCAGTGTGCCATTCTGTAAGCAAAACGTTAGAGTGTGCAAAGTGTTAGTCATCATTTGATAATAATAAGTGACTTTTCGTTATTTATTTTCAAGGTCATCGGAGGAAAACGGGGGGCGGTCATACCATTTTTATTTCTTTGTTGAGGGCAGGGTCACTTTTTTGGCCCATAACAGTTTAAATACAGTAAAAACAACGGTATCTAATGTAAGGTAGTTATCCAGACAAGCATCTTAAACGTTATCCTATAAAACAGTGTCACAATGTAACTTTTGAAGAAGTCTACACGTCTGCAGGTGAAACAAAACACAAAACTAACACCCTCTACATCACAAACTACTATAATCAAGATATCAAAATATGTGTAAAATCTTTGACATTCAAGACACATATCTGGTGGCAAATTGGGGAATTGGTCATGGGTCAGACATGGTTATGCATGGAGGAAGAAGCAAGGCAGCTAACCCCCATACTGCCCCAGGGACAACAACCAATGCCATGTAAATAACTGTAAGTCGCTTTGCATAAAAGCATCAGCTAAGTGTAATATAATGTAATATTTGTAATATCAGCTACGTGTAATATAATGTAGAGTAATATTTGCAATATCAGCTAAGTGTAATGTAATGTAGAGTAATATTTGCAATATTAGCTAGGTGTAATGTAATGTACTATACTGTAATGAGTGGTTAGCGAGATGAATGCATGGAGACAGATGATGCTTACAGGTAGCCACTTCCCGATGTCACCCGTATGAAGCCACTCATCCGCATCCAGAGTGTCCGCGGTCCTGTCCGGATCCTTCAGGTAGCCCTTGAAAACATTTGGACCTTTCACGCACACCTGCAAGACACACACACATGCACACGCACACGCACACGCACACACACACACACACACACGCACACACGCACACGCACACGCACACACACACACACACACACGCACACACGCACACACACACACACACACACACACACAGGCCTGTTAGTGACTCTTTTTCTGAAACAACATGATGCTATTTAAGCAACACCACACATTTAGGTGAGTATGGCATCTTTATAAGTTGATGGTCAAATAGCTGTCTTTGCACCGGTGGACTGGAGTGTAGGGGGAAAACGGGGTGAGGTGAGGAAAGGCAGGGTCTTTGTAAGAAATGTATCAAAAAGTTGTAGCAGTATGTCTTCAAGGATCATCATTTTAACTGTAATGATGTGACGTCCTGGATGCCACCCACCTCTCCCTCTCCCTTGGTGGCGTAGTAGTTCTTCTCTGGCACGTCCACCAGCTTAATGAGGTTGCAGGGAAGCGGAGCACCAACGTGGCCTACATTACAAGCAGGATACAACACAAAACAAACAACAATCAAAAGGTTGTAATAATCCATGAATATATGCATTACATGCAACAGTGCAAAATGGACCAATATAAGAAAAGATCACAGGTTGTAATGATCTATGACTTCATGTATCAAGGGCAAAAAGACATAATTACAAGAAAAGACAACTACTAATGGCCGCTTGTGTTGTGTCTGTGGGACTGTTGCATATACACTTTGGACTTTTTTGATGTTCCCAGAGACCTGTATGTATGGTAGTAGTCCTATGCCTACCTGGGCCCTAGCCCTTGATCAAAATGAAAATCTTAAGACAACCCTACCTTCACATGAACATGCAAAGATATTGTGAATATAATTAGAAACTTTTCATACTTTTATCATCTTTAAAATAAAAATGTTTTGTGCGTAGTTCTGTATAACTTCAAACATGTAGCCAGACAATTAAAGGAAAGAAGGTCTAACTCCTTAAAGACTAAATTAAATAACAGGAACCACCTGGAACAGGAACCCATCACAGATGGTGAACTTAAAGTTGAAAGATAGGAAATGTATCTTTCCTGATGTCACATATTCTAAAATAATTTTAAAAAATGACAGTGAAGGGAGAGATGAACCAGAGAGTGAAATTTGAGTTTGCTGTAAGAAGCTCCTGCTTCCTCTTTCCATGGATCAAAGTTTAAAACTTGCAGACTTTGTCCGTGTCTCTTTATTGATGGTTTAGAGGTTTAACAGCTAATTTTCTTGACAGAAATCCTTGGCTACTAGCAACTACCAGCACACGACTCAGGACACATTCTGGTGTCGTCATAAAGGTACAATATACTGTGCGTATTCACACACATTGACTTTGCATATATTGCATACTGTTGAATATTAACTTTTTATAGTTCAAGAGAGTCCATGTGCACAAGCTTTCAGTAACGCAGGTGCAGGTGTGAGGCAGGAAGAGTTGAATAATGAAGAAAATTCACCACACACTGCTTACTAATATTTTTTACGTTCTTACTTTATTTTTTGGGAGCAAACCAAAAAGATTAAGTAAGAAAGAAAAAAATAACAGTAAACAGTGTGCAGTGTCTTCTGAATTTTCTTATTAACTTTTAATGTCTGCCTCGGTACTGCTCACTTTCTGCTATCCTCCGCTCTCGCCAGCAGGAGGTGCTGCAACACCACAGTTTTTTTTACCAGCGCCAACTTTTTTACCAGACCCAACCGCTCTACTCCCCTCCACCTCGAGCGTGCCAAGTCGTACACGGTTGACCTCTTGTCCTCTCTCTAGATAAGACTCATAAACAGGATGGTGCGCCACCCAGTCAGCCAGCCCATAGAGCATGCTGCTACCACTGCTGCTACCACTGCTGCTGCAGGGGACTGGATGCTATACTTTTGCCCTCCATTCATTGCATTCCTTCCGCTTTTGCGCCCTTTGGCTGGGACGGGACCAAAAGACAGTTGTCCTGGCACTTTTTGCTTAGACCAGCCGACATTTGGGTAAATGTACTGTAAGACCACAAGCCATCAAGTAACACATTCATCCCTCAAAATAGGTATTATATTATACTTGCGTGCAGGGCTCTAGATTAACTTTTTCCTCACCAAACAAAATTACTAGTAGATGTCAATCTTACTAGTGGCCAAACACACACTCACTAATGGGTCAAAGTGGCTAGTAAATTGGTCTTTTTTACCTGCCCAACTGAATTTTTACCAGCATTTGGCCGGTTGACTGGTGTTAATTTAGATCCCTGCTTGCGTGTAGCCATATTGGCCAGTGTGGCTGTGTCAGGGCCTGCCCATTGGTTGGCTACGCCACTGTGCTGGCTCGGATCCAGGGTGAAGAGTAATGATGTGTACCATAAGCAAGGAGACGTTGGCATATACTGCTGTGGGAGGTGTGTGTGTGTGTGTGTGTGTGTGTGTGTGTGTGTGTGTGTGTGTGTGTGTGTGTGTGTGTGTGTGTGTGTGTGTGTGTGTGTGTGTGTGTGTGTATGTGTGTGTGTGTGTGTGTGTGTGTGTGTGTGTGTGTGTGTGTGTGTGTGCGTGTGCGTGTGTGTGTGTGTATTTCTGTGTGTGAGAGAGATAATTATGTTTAATCAATAACTGGTGTGTTAGGTTATCTCTGTCTCTACCGGTTACAGCATGTCTGTACTCATTATTGTCAAAAGGGTCTGTATGTACATTGTGTGTGTGTGTGTGTGTGTGTGTGTGTGTGTGTGTGTGTGTGTGTGTGTGTGTGTGTGTGTGTGTGTGTGTGTGTGTGTGTGTGTGTGTGTGTGTGTGTGTGTGTGTGTGCGCGCGTGCGCGTGCGCGTGCGCATGCGTGCGTGTGTGTGTGTGTGTGTGTGCGTGGACATTTTGGTCGGTCCTCACAGCCACTAAATATGTTGTTTTGCTGTTGAGGAAAAAAGCTAGAAATGCAAAACTAGTTTTGAATGCTAGTAAAATGCATGCAAGTGCAAGTTTGTGTGTGTGTTTGTGTGTGTGCGTGCGTACGTGGGTGCGTACTTGTGTGTGTGTGCGTGCGCGTGTGCAAATGTGTGTGCGGAGTTATTTTGTTGGGGTCATGTGTGAACTCAGGTTATGAAATGTGTGGGCTGCTACCAGAGATTCTTTAAGTATATAGAGATATGCCAATGTAATAGGTTGCTATGGGCACCTAACATGACCAGGTTCCGGTCTGCCTAAAGGGGCGTGTCATAATACTCCTAGCATTGAATAGAACAGTCCATAGGTCTGTCTAAAGGGGGATCCCCCCCCCTCCCCCTTGCAATAATAGAACCCGGAAACAATGGGCCAATGGAACCTCTCTCTCTCTACTCTCTCTGCTGCTACTGCTGCAATAGAAAGCCCCTTCCTGTTGAGTCAGTGCGAGTGAACTCCAGCACCCCCACCGCTAAACTCTCTCAGCTACTAGAAGACAGGGCCAGCGGCCAAACTAGGTCACACTATGGTGTGTGTGTGTGTGTGTGTGTGTGTGTGTGTGTGTGTGTGTGTGTGTGTGTGTGTGTGTGTGTGTGTGTGTGTGTGTGTGTGTCTGTGTCTGTATTTGTCTGTATGTGTCTGTATGTGTCTGTATGTGTGTGAACAACTTTTTGTGTGTGAAAATGTGTTTGTGAACGTGGGTGAGTGTGTGTGTGTCCTGTAACCTGACCAGAAAAAATTGTGTGCTATGTGTGTGAGTGAAGCCGGGCATACACTGTGCGATATTTTCATTCGTTGGTATTAAGCTCCTGCTCACACTGCACGATGGAATTTCACTATTTAAAAGTTCACATCTCACGACTCGCGTCCTCACACTATACGAGCCGACAGTCGGATGCGAGCCAAATGCTTCCACTGTGCGACGCGACAGGCATGTTTCCCCGGTTTGCAGAGGAGGGAACATGCGCACCTGAAGTGGAGATGAGGTCGGGCTAAACAGCAAATCGCACCTATTAATTTGTGCATATGAAGTGTCAAATCGGGTCGTAGCACTGCTTTAACTGTGCGATTTACGCACGAGCCAGGACCAGGATTTCAGTTTTGATTTTCTTGCAACCCTGCGATTGCACAATCGCTTGTCCTTACCCCATGTACACTGCACGATGCAAGACTCAAGATTGACCTGCAATTGAGCAAGAAAGACCCGACTCCCAAAAAGTCGTGCGAGTGCCAAATCGGGGCGAAAGTCGCACAGTGTAAGCCCATCTTAAGTGAGTGTGTGTGTGTGTGAGAGAGAGAGAGAGAGAGAGAGAGAGAGAGAGAGAGAGAGAGAGAGAGAGAGAGAGAGAGAGAGAGAGAGAGAGAGAGAGAGAGAGAGAGAGAGAGAGAGAGTATTACCTGAGGTCCAGTCTCCTGGAGTGGTGTAGGTGCATCCAGCAGTACATTCAGTCTGACCATATGCTTCATACACCTACACACACAGCACACACATACAGAGAGAGAGAGAGAGAGAGAGAGAGAGAGAGAGAGAGAGAGAGAGAGAGAGAGAGAGAGAGAGAGAGAGAGAGAGAGAGAGAGACAGAGAGAGACAGAGACAGAGACAGAGACAGAGAGACAGGGGGGGGCAAGAGAAAGAGACCAAATAAAAGCAGATGTTAGTCCAAGATCAATTATGACACAGACTGAAAACCACCTCGGCCAGTTTGCTCATCATGGGCCAACGCCCTGCCTAGTGCCTACATGCATTTTGTAAGCCAAATAAATAGACATGCGTGACTGGAAACACAAATTTACACTTAACGACATCTCAGTCTCTGTCTCTGTCTGTCTGTCTGTCTGTCTGTCTGTCTGTCTGTCTCTCTCTAAATACAGACAGTCTAATCAATCCATCTCTCTCTGACATGCTTTCTCTCTCTCTCTCTCTCTCTCTCTCTCTCTCTCTCTCTCTCTCTCTCTCTCTCTCTCTCTCTCTCCCTCCCTTCCTCCCTCTCTCCCTCCCTCAAGGACACCCCAAAGGCAGCCATTTATATGCAGGATGTGATGTGTGGGTGCGAGTGGTGCATGTGCGATTGCCTCCTCCTCGTCATCCTCCTCCTCCTCCTCCTCCACCTACCTGACAGCCCAAGGCCGCCCTGAGGAAGCCCAGGACAGTGGGGGAGACGGGGGCCGCGCCCGTGATGATCATCCGCAGTCGGCCTCCCAGGCTGGCCTAACACAGCAAAACACACAGGACATACAACGCCGCAGTCATGATCCCCGTCACACACTCAGTAGGCAGCTGATCTCTTTCTGCTGACGATCCCATTCATTATTTGCTAAAATAGCTTAACTGCATCATAGCAACATCACTATGACAATACAGAGAGTCTTAAGTAACAGATTAACCCATTTAACCCTGATGCTGCATATACGCTGCATTGACCTAGCCGCCTGGAGCGACATAGACGCTGCACTCAGGCTCTTGAGATGAGATTTTTTTACATTAAAGATGTGGGTGTGTGCCTGCGAGCTGAATGATCATTCTAATGCAAGATGCGGGTACTAGCTTTTAAATGCAATTCATTTCATGTTTTTATGTGCTTCGGAGGCTGAGATATTTCTATTTTTATAGGCTGATGGCACCTTTTCCCAATAAGGGCTTTGGCATTCAGCAGGTGTTTTTTGCAGGTGCCTTAGGCTAAGTGGGTTAAGTAGCAGATTGAGACATGTTCATTACAATTTTGGTGACAGTAAGGTTAAAACAGCGGCTCCCTGTGAAAGGGTTAAACAGCACCGCGACCATTATCCACTTGACACACTTCATTGACAGCTTAAGCTGTGCCACAGTTATTCTATTATTCACATGATTAATCATCAGCTTAACTCAGTGGTTTTCACTTTTTTGAGCCAAGGGCACACCTTTTTTCACAGGAAAAAATGTCACAAAAGGCACATAACCAAAAGTCAGGTTAATTGTGTACAGGCCTCATGTACTTATAGGATGTGCAGTAATAGGTATGCTGTACCTTGTGCACTCAAACACACACTTTGTGTACCTTGTGCATTCAATCACACACACACGCACACACGCACACATGCACACACGCACACACACACACACACACACACACACACACACACACACACACACACACACACACACACACACACACACACACACACACACACACACACACACACACACACACACACACACACACACACACACACACACTATGGTTACACAGGTCACCAAAAATCCCCGACAAAGCCCTTTTTGTGAGCCCAGGAGGGCATCACCTCTGGGTCTGGTACCACGATTCCCACCAGGCGGGACTGTTGTACACACAAGTCACGCAGACACAGACACACACACATATGATTTGGACAGCCAAGGCGGGCGCTCTGGAAAGACACGTACCTGGATCTTGTGAAAGAATATCTTGTCCCACAGGCTGTCATTGCGGATGATGCCGCTGCTCACTTCTCTCCCTTTTCTCTTGGCCGCGAAGTTCAGCAGCCAGCGCTTCAGAGGAGTGTTGGCCTGGCTGAAAATCTAACACCAGACAGAGTCATGTGAATTAACATTTTGCAGTGCTGATTCGAAACTTGCACTCTAAAGAATACTGGACTCTTTTAGGGTTTGAACTAACATTAGTGTGTAGGCCTACTTGGGGCCCACTGTACTCAAGAGTTGAACAAACACTCAGCACAGCAATATGCATGAACCAAATAGACCATTTTTCTTCTTAAATATTTTTTAGGGCTTTTGCCTTTGTTTTTAACAGGACAGTGAAAGAGAGACAGGAAACGAGTGGGGAGAGAGGAGGGAAGTATCGGCAAACAACCCTCAGACTCGAACCCGGGTTGCTGGTATAGCAACCCAGTGCCTTACCGTTAAGCCAGGGCAGGGCCAATAGACCTTTTTTCCACAGTAAAATAGAAATGGTCATTACGAGAGCAATACGAGAGTCTTAATTGTTCGTGCAGAACAATGAATTCTTTATGAAGCGCAATGAAATGGTTTCACACCCAAAAGAAGTCAATCGTATTGCACTCGTACGTCAATCTTTAGTGGACACCTTGAAGTTAAGTGCTACTGCCACTTGATGCAATACAATCTAAAATATTCCATCACAGTTGGTTTTCTCTCAGCTTGACGCAACATGAGACTTTGTGAAGTGGCATCGTACAGAAATCAGTCATCCACTTTGTGGGGGTATGAACTGTCTTTCTAAGGAAATCTCAACGTGCCCGAGCAGAGCACATGCTCTTCATTCCATCCAACACCAAACATGGCAAATGAAAAGAGAAGAAAAAAAGAAAAAGAAACGATTAAAGAAAATCCGCCTCTGGCAGTGTTGCTTTAGAAACCTTAGCCTTCCCCTTGAAAGAGTGTACTAGTCTGCCAGACCCTCTGCTGCCTGGCAACGCTACCAGCTGTGCTACCAAAATAGATACTTAAGAACTCAACTTTTTCAGAGTTAATTCAGCACCAATCAAGAGTATAGCTTACTAGAAGACTGTCAAATCAAACATTGTAAGTGTTGAATTAACTGCGAAAATGACTGTGAATAGTATAATAGATATGACCTACCATTTCAATAATTCGATTGTAAATAAAATAAAATTAGCATAGATAACATGATTGTAGATTAAAAAAGGTAATGGTATGTGTGTCTGTGTGCCTAAGAAAATGTACAGCTATAAAGTACAGACATAATACAGTGTATTATATATCAAGTACCCTGCTCTTAGTGCTGTACATTACCAGTCGTTCATGTGGAAACACTGGTACAAGTGTCTTTTATTTATTAATGTGTTTCTGTCTGTCTATTTGATGTGTTATTCATCTGTTTTCCTTTTATTTATTATTGTCTTTCTTTTTTAAATGGTTATGTGCACCTGTGTGTCTTTTTTTAATTGGACCTTGAGTCTGGAATAAAGTTGATAATCATGATGATGATGATGATGTATGAGTGTATGTAGTCTATCTTCTGTGTGGATGTTATTGTTTTACACAGTTAATTTGTGTAAAAATGTTAAACACAACAGCCCCATGTTTTCAAAGTCATTTTTGCGATTAACCAAATGTGCTCCAACACAGGCCAATAAAATTACCTTGACCATAAAGTCATGTAGTCATGCAGCCAGAAATCATCTATGATATAACTCTATAATATTCTAACAACCTAAAATGTCTTGTGGGAATACGTCATTGTGGGGGGCATGAACTGTCTTTCCTAAGGAAGTCTCAACATGTCCCAGCAGAGCACTTGCTTTTGTCATGCAAACATGACAAAAGGAAAGCAGGGGGGAGAAAAAAAAAGAAAATCCACTTCTGGCAGTGTTGCTTTAGAAACCTTAGCCTTTCCCTAGAAAGATTGTACAGTACTAGACCGCCAGACCCAGACCCTACCCTGCCTGGAAATGCTCCCAGCTGGGCTATTAAAATAGATACTTTAACACTTAGGGATTATACACACACAGTCATTTTTACAGAGTTACCTTAGAACCAATCGAGAGTAAGGCTTACTACCTGTAGAGTGTGTTAAAATTGGGCTCTATATCACTTATCTTAGGTTGAGTTTTTATCATGAGACTTACCATCAGCAGCAGGAAAGTCTGGGGATCACCCCTGAGCATTAAAAGACAAGTTCACTATTTTCAACATTAAGGCCCTTTTCTGGGGTGTATGCAATGTTTTAGAGTCCCCCTCACAGCTTTTGTTATGTTTGGTGCTGTCTTTGTTTTCTGGCTATGTCCATGCGTTCTTAAAATCACCCCAAACATGTGGTGTTCAAAAGTATGCATCTCACCAAGTAGTTAGTGTTCCCTTGCATTCTATAAAAACTTTGAAAGGGAAACAAGGCCCGGCCCGATGTCCTTTCCCATTCCTTTCCCCACTCATTTCCTGTCCCCCTTCTTCACTGTCCTGCTCAATGTTCAAAGTTTAATGTTCAAAATAGTGCACTTGGCCTTGAAAGCGCAATTATATATGCATTACTCAAAAGGTTGTTCCATGTATCATCACCAAGAACTGTTCTGTGCAACCAGTTTTGTTGGTTTGATGGTTTTTGCACACTGGAGCATGCAGATGTGCTGCAAGGGACATTTCTTATCTTCTTTTAAATGTAGTCAGGCGGTATGATACCGAAGCATGGATGAGAAGTGAATCACAACTAGTGACGAAGTGTCAAAATGGTGGTTAAACTGCTTCTTTTTGTGCATGTTTGTGCTCTCACAGTAGCGGTCATTATTTATGAAAGGGGGTTTGTGGGACTTTTTGGTCTGTTGACAGACAGTTGCTTGACAGCTAAGTGGTGACTAAGAGGGCATGTGACCGTGCAAACTTTATTCTGGCTTGTAGCAGAAAGCTAACCGAAGAAAACAAACCAAGTGTCACTTGAACTACATTAGTTGTTCTGCACCATCTAGAATGGCAAGGTGCCTTGGATAAATTCAATATAATACAATACAAGATCTATTTATATAGCACAGTATCACAACTATGAAGTTGATTTCAAAGCACTTTAAAAATAAACACACACACACACACACACACACACACACACACACACACACACACACACACACACACACACACACACACACACACACACACACACACACACACACACACACACACACACACACACACACACACACACACACACACACACACACACACACCAGGTCTGGAGGCTGCCACACGGCATCAATTGTCCAGGGTTCAGAGAAAGTGCACTCACATGCACACATGCACACACACAAACAAAGACAGTAGGCCTAATAAAAGTCCTTAAAAAGATTGTGAAAAATATGGTGAAATGCACTGTATTCATCTGCTCCACCAAGAAGTCCAGTTGTTAGAAACTAAACTATTGGGATGCAAATGAACAACAGAACTGAATGAGATAAGAACTGAATGAGAACAGACTGAATGGGCCCTGCCGTCGCCAACCGGTAGGCCGCTCGTCTACCATGCGGCCGACCCGGGTTCGATTCCTGGCCCGGGTCCTTTGCTGACACTTCCCCGTCTCTCTCCCCAATCGCTTCCTGTCCACCTCTCACACTATCCTATCATCAATAAAGTCGTAAAAGACCAAAAAATGTCTTTAAAGAGAGAACAGACTGAATGGGAGACTCTTCGCAGGTCTTGTGCACGGGAAGGAGGTTCCTCACCTTGTCGTACATGCGGTTGAGCAGCCGTGGCACCACTGGGAAGACAGTGGGCTGCAGGACCTTCATGTCGTCCGAGAGGAGACGGATGTCACCCTGGAAGAAGCCGACCCTCCCTCCGTGACAGAAGACGACGGACTAGAGGGGAGCAGAGAGAGAGAGAGAGAGAGACAGAGACAGAGACAGAGACAGAGAGACAGAGAGAGCAAAATAGATTATTAACTTCCTACTTCACACACATGAATACTGCTAGGCATTAGAGGCACTAAAAGAAGACGACCAACAAGGGGTGAGCAGAGAGAGAGAGAGAGAGAGAGAGAGAGAGAGAGAGAGAGATATGAACATCTTGTTATTAACACCATCCTGAGGGTTACCACCTCTGTCTAACAAAAAACTTGGAAAGTTTGACAAAACAAATGACACTTCTAAAAGCACTTCTTTTAGGTTCGATTCGACTCGATTCCGGCACGGGTCCTTTGCTGACCCTTCCCCATCTCTTTCTCCCCACTCACTTCCTGTCCAAATCTTCACTGCACTATTATAATAAATGCCAAAAATGCCCCCAAATACAAAATGTATTATAAAAAACTAATCGAGAGTTAGGCACTGGGTAGAGAGAGCAAATCCGTTTGTCAGCTTGTTATACACAAATATGGACACACTGGCAGAAGGTGACTAAGGCGATAGATATAACAGAACAATACAGTATGTTACCATCAGGCCATGCTGGGAATGGACACACACACTGATGCATACAATCAGCATGATATTCGTAAATTATGGGTTATTATATAAGATTTGACAGAGATCATTTACTTTTGAACAAACGTGACATCGCTCCAAACACTTTTGCCGTTCAGTGCTCATAGTGAGATAACTATCTGATGAGCCCACGGTGTGATGATCCACATTTGAAAACACTTACTATAGCCTAAGCTATTTTCAGTATTTTATTTCCAGAATTCTTGCCGCCCATTCACAAATGTGTACGTAGCCTACCACCACCATCAAATCTGTATTCATTATGACTGGGAAAATTGCACTTGTCTTACATGAAAAGAGGGATCTTCTCCATGTCCGCCATTTTGAATGACCAGAAATAGCCATTTTTAGCAGCAAAACCTACTATGCGTTGATCATTCTAGCAAATATTAGTTTATTACTTTTGTAAATATTCATGAAAAGATCAAATTTGGAATTTCAATGAGAATTGTTTCAATGAGCACCATAGTTGCAAAACCTACTCTGCCCACCATCTTACACAGTGCACCTTTAATGATGACTTTCCACGATAATAAGTACTTATTGAATGTACATTAAAAAATAAAAAATACTATACCTCAATGAGTCTCTCGAACATATGAGCCAAGGGGAGGAATGAGATGAGACAGTCGTCTTGGTTGGGCGAAATTACTTTCTGCAATAGAATACATTACGATACAATGTTCAAGTTGGGACAGCTCCTGATTACATGATGCACACTATTACCATTGTGCAAAACTGCTAAAATGTGTCCGATGTCTGTGAATGTTTTTTTAATCCCACATACTAAAATAGGTTGGATGTCTGTGAGTGTTTGTCCATCCCACATACTAAAATGTGACGGATGTCTGTGAGTGTTTTTTTCCTCCGACATTGTAAATTATGTTGGATGCCTGTGAGTGTTTTTTTCCTCCGACATTGCAAATTATGTTGGATGCCTGTGAGTGTTTCTTGCTGTATCCCACGTACCTCAGTGACCTTGAGAAAGCCTGAGAAGTCCGCCACCACGTTGCCATGGGTCAACATTACTCCTTTGGGGTTTCCTGCGAGAGAGAAGGAACAGTACTATCTGCATCAAGATGGAGATTAATGGCATTGCAACACCTCCACAAACATCCATACAGTAAAAAGGTTATTTCAACAGTTTGAGAGTACACGGGGACCGAATACACTCTAGCAGACGTTAAATCAACTCTCTAACTGTTGAATTAACACTGCATTTTTTTTTACTACGTATACACACACAATACTATCTGCGTGAAGATATTAGATAGATATTAGATATTAATCATTGCAACAACCCCCCAAAAAGTAGCCATACAAGCACAATGCTATCTGCATCAACATATAGATTACACATACCACAAATGCATAGACATTCAATAATATCTTGATTGATTAAATGGACGAATAAAATTGATGAATGCCCCTCTGATACGTAGGTCTCATGAGTAAGTAAATGTACATGTAAGCATCCACGCAGTCACACACGCACATCCACACGCATGCACGCACACACGCAAACACTCTAACCGGCTTCTAGTCCAAATTTTAACACAAACACACATACACACACACATACACACCAGCCAGCCACACAGACACAGCCACCCACAAACCCCCCCCCAACACACACACACACACACACACACACACACATACACACACACCAGCCAGCCACACAGACAGTGTTGCATTTGCATCCCCACTTTTGGTCTCCCTAAATGAGCCTTCCTCAACTCGTTCCGGCAACCTTGACACAAACACACACACTCACACCCCTCCGCACTTCCTCAAGGTAGCCAGCAGGTGGCTCTTGCTCCTTCCTTTCGTCCTTCCAAGCTGCAGCAGTTCAACTGAAGCGCCTTATAAGGAAGTCCCCCCCTGTCTTGCTCTGGATTGTGCACGTAGACAGACAGACAGTGCTGGAGCTACTGTACTGTAGCGCAGA
This sequence comes from Engraulis encrasicolus, assembly GCF_034702125.1. Lineage (NCBI taxonomy): Eukaryota > Metazoa > Chordata > Actinopteri > Clupeiformes > Engraulidae > Engraulis > Engraulis encrasicolus. Next base: position 53,215,053 of record NC_085863.1, read on the forward strand.
CAGACAGCAGCTGCATGTGGTGCATGCTGCCACAGTACTGACCTGTTGTCCCGCTGGTGAAGCAGACAATAGACAGGTCATCTGGCCGCGGAGGCTGTGGGAGACAGAGCAGAAGATATGTGAACATTTGATTGATGTGCATACATTCAGCATTGAAGACGTAGGCCCATTATGCACACCCTTCCACCAGGGGAACGCTGCAATAGTCATTGAAAAGTCAACTAGCATGGTACGGCCTGTACAGTACTATGACATTCATAACATAGGGCCTTCAGGAATGTACTAAGACTTGGTCGTTGCCATTCTGGTAACAGCAACTTTATAACGCTGTGTCTTACCGGTTTAATAAATGTACAGCCACGTCAACTTAGTTCAAAAGAAATTTGTTTAGATATACGCTCAACATCACAAACATAATATGAGCAAAGACAACAGCAAAGCGCATTTAGAAGTAATAGACATCCATGAATAGGCCTACATAAACAGACCGTGAACAGAGGACTGCACCCAGTAGACACTAGACAACACACAACAGTGACTGGTATTCACGGAGCATTCGACTTGTTCAAGGGTATCCAGTGGTGAAGCGCATATGGTTGATGAAATGCATACCGATGCCAAAGTCCAACATCATATACACAAAAAACAATGCAGTGTTAATTCGACACGTATAGAGTCAATGTGAAATCTTCTAGCATTAGGTCCCAGGGTATACCACTCTCTAAATTTTCAATTAACACTGCCTTTTTACTGGGTACATACTGTACAATACATGGACATAAAGTCATAAAGGCTGATAAAAGCCATCACTCACTGTAGGAGGAGTGCATAGAAAGTCACCTACTGTTGCAAACCTCAACAGCGTTGTGTTGTGTGCATTCCCCATGTTCTATTTGGTATGACATGTTGGGCCTTTCTTCATTGAACTGGGTTATGCTTATTGTCTTTCCCCTTTGATGTTCAACATTTTCAAAAAAAAATGTTTAACTGAAATTGTTGTGTTTATGTATGTATACATTTCAATGGGTCTGGGTGCCTGAGAGTTCTGCTCTTGTATCGTACAAAAGTGCAATTTGAGTTGCAATTTGAGAGAATTAAAATGAACGCGTATAATAAACCTGAAACGTGAGCTTTGAACCATATAGCTCCCGCATTCTAGCACGGGGAACATTACAGAAGTTAAGATCACGTGACATGCCAAAAGCTGTTGCTCTTGTGGTGGCATGTGTTGTTGAGCTCATAGAAGGAAGTGTCTTGTTGTTGAAAAGGCGTTGCTAGGAAATCACCTACTATTCTATGCGTTTCACACACCCTCGCTGTGGTTTATAATGTGTGTGGCATAGCACAACCAAACCGCCTCAGGTTACCAGGTACTTTCAGACAGCTCTCCATGTAAATAGTGACTACAACATTAGCTGTTATCATAATCATGGATACGTAGTAGTCTGCATGCTCGTCTTGTTATGAGCGTACGAGATCCTACTTCTGCATTTTGTCACCTCGTCATGTGAGTCTCATGTAGATACAAATAAATGTTTGCCTAACGTAGGTGTTTTTTATTGTGTCATTTTGAGCTCATACAGTTCTATACGTCTGTTACACTACAATGTATATAATACATTACGTGATTACTATTACATGTACTGTATGTTCACCTTTCACAGTCAAATCCCTGGGAAATGTGGGCAACATTCAAATACATGTAGCTGTGATGTGTTATTTTGTAGTGAGCGCTCTTATTTCGTTTGTATGTCCTGTATCCATGAGGGACTGGAATACAGTAGGCTAGTTAATACACCGCGCTCTCCAAATTCAGACTCCACGGAGAGGGGGGAGTGTAGACAAGATGCTTCTCCAGAGAGAGGCATTTTGGATGCATTGTCTCCAATCCATGTCACCAGGGGGTATGAACGAAGATTTTGATTTGTCACCTTTCCTCTAATACCTCACTACTTTTTTCATGGTGTTTCATGTTTTCTTCTGTTTTTTATGTGTATGAGATTTTGAGCATGTTGATTTAGCAATACTGTATGTATATATGGGCATGCACATTTATGGTTTTGAGCTCTCATGTGCTGTCTCATCTCTTTGAATTGTTGTAAATGCACTTCATGATTTTGGATACTTAATTGTGTGCTGATCCAGGAGGTGGCACAGTGGCCACTCCAATTAATGAACAGCTTACAGGCCTGGTGCTTTGGAGCGTGCACTGCGTGATCCCCAATCAGTAACAGGTAATCAAAGCAGACACCTCGATAAGGAAGTAGCTAGACAAGACAAGACACTGACGAAGGCAACAGCCAAAACGTTTGTCTGTTTTCTACTGCTAGGTAAAAAATAAAACATAAAAAAGAATAAAAGAAGAATCTGAGTGCGATCAACCTCTTCACTGGACTGGAATACAGTAACATTACCTCATGACTACTGATTTACATATTGGTGGTTCTGGGATGTGTGCCTTAGTTATGGAGTCAGGATACGTACCATTGGGGTTTTGTGATGCTCTCTGCCAACCGCCTGCAAAAGGAAAACAAATGTTAGGATTCCACTGACGATGAACCGCAATCAGATAGAAAGAGATAGAGGGAGAGAGACAGACAGACAGAAAGACAAACAGACAGACATGACAGAGATGGACGGATATAAAGAAAGGGAGACAGAGAAAAAGAGAATGAGGAGAAGAGAGATGGAGATAGAGGAGAAGAGAGATGGGGATAGAGGAGAAGCGAGGTGGAGATAGTGACATACACAGAGAGGTCAGTGTCTCTGCCGCTGGCCTATCACGCCTCAAGATCTTCACAGAGGATATCCTGAGGAATGTCCTCTATGCTGTTTTATTGCTCTGTGCTGGTTTTACACTGCTATCTCGAACTCTACCGCTGACACCAACACAGTGCATTTTACAGTGCTAAGAGTTTAGAACACTTAGAGGGTATTAGGTCCCAAACACACAAACGCACACCCTGATGAAGGCCGTAGGGCTGATAAACATTGGTGATTTTTGATGCGTTGGCCCACAAAATAAAGACATTTTTAAATCAATAGAAGTGTCTGGACCAAGGTTTTGTTTTGCTGAAAAAGTGCTAAATTCAACTCTCTCTTTCAAGTGCTGAAAAAGCACTGACTCAACACTTACTATAGTTGAATTTAACAATATTCAAGTGTGTGTATTGGTCCTATTCTGTAAGTATGTAGCGAAGTGTAACACATACAAATTTTACAATGACCAATAATCACAAAAAACAAAACAAATCAATCAAATGCTGAAGTTTGTTGACAGACGTAACTACAGCAAGCGTCCGTAAGGGGAAAAGCACTTTGGGAGAGCAACAAACTGAGAGGGAAGAGCATCTTTTGCCAATTCTATTTTTGTTCACTTTCAGGACCAAGGATTTTAAAGGGGTTCTCCCCTGTTCACCATTTTTATGCTTTCGTTCCGGCATTTACGACTAGAAAGCGCTATGTGGAATTAAGATGCCTTTACAAAGGTGTGTGTTTTCCATGTGCCATTCTACATTCCGTTGCTCTTGCTGTTGTTGTTGCTGTTGTTTGTGCGCTTGTTTGTTTGTTTACCTCGATGTCCTTCAGGGCCTGCACCTGCACCCCACACTTCTCCCCGACCTCCACCAGCTGGGCGTCAAAGGAGTCCATGAGCAGGATCCTCCTCAGGCCTGGCGTCTCCTGGCTCTCCACATTACCCAGCAGCACCTGGGCCTTCTCAGGCTTATCGCAGATCACCGTGGAGATCTCCGCTGAGGAGACAACAAATAAGTGTGTCATGCGGGCATTTCACAGGGGGCATCTCCTGGGGACACCATGGCTCAGTGGGCTAAGTGGGTATTTATTCACTATTATAAATACGGAGGACCCGGGTTCGAGTCCAACCCGAGGTCATTTCCCCATCTCTTTCTCCCTCCACTCGTTTTCTTTCACTCTACACTGTGCTACCTAAATAAAGAGGTAAATGCTTAGAAAAATATCTTAAAGACAAGGTGTCAGATTACTTTCCCAAGCCTATACAGTGTACTGCTGAGATGAACAAAGCCGATGTGTTTTTTTTCCCTACTGTATGAAATGTAAGGCGGTGTGAGCAGGTGAAATGTAACCTACCTCTGTTGATGATGTACCGGATGGCATCTGCACCCAGTGTGTCGTACAGAGGGACCACCACCATGGAGTAGGTATAGCAGGCCAGCTCGGAGATGATCCACTGTCAAGAGGGACACAACGCGTTGTTTATTTCTGTCTTGATGCATATCTAACTCACTTCAATCGTTACACAATTAAAAAATACAGTGCTAATTCAACACCGACAGAGTCGATTTATTTTTTCTAGATTGTATTTCCCAGAGTACCCAGAGTACTCTCTAAGCATTAGGAATGAACACTGCAGTTTTTGCTGTGTAGCATTGCAGGAGATAATAGCTACATGAAGTACATGAGCATACAGTATATCACATAAGTGAGTACACACCTCACAGTTCTCGTCTCGAAATGAAAAGGGATTAAAAAGGTACCGGTGTGCGTTTCAACCTTTGCAACCTTTGTTTCAAACAAATTTACTTTAGATGGTGTCAAGCATGTGAAGTGGTAAACAAGTGAGTTTTACAAAAAAGTTTATCCTCTCAATAGCCAAGCATGGTAGTGGGACTGACATGGTTTGGGGATGTATGAATGCTGTCAACATTGGCAATCTGAAATACACCTAAAAGAAACCTGCATGTCAACATGCACTGTGACTACTGAAGCAGATCATGATATTCTCCATAGGATTGCATTCAAATCTCACACCAATCTATTTAAGGCAGGTGCACACTCAAAATGTAAAAGTTCAATGCAAAGAAAGGTTGAAACGCACACTGGTGACCTCCTTTTTAATCCCTTTTCATTTCGAGACGATTCGAGCAGATCTTTTTCCTGCAGATCAGAGGGACAGCGATGGGTGCAACTTTCGCCCCTGATTATGCAAATTTGTTTATGGGGTTCTTGGAACATAATCACATCCACAATAATAACCCATTCACTGAAAGCGTAGTACTATACAAACGCTACATTGATGACGTAATAGTGGTATGGAAAGGCACAGAGGAACAACTGAAAAAATTCCACAGCTACATGAACAGTCTTGTGGACACAATCACATTCAGCCTGGAGTATGACAAAAGCCAGGTACACTTCCTCGACACTTGGGTCAAACGTGAAGATGGGAAGCTTTTCACGACACTGTACAGAAAACCCACAGATAAAAACAGCACTTTACATGCCTCAAGTTTCCATCCATGGCCCACCAAGAAGGGACTCCCGTATAGTCAATTTTTACGCGTACGTAGGATTTGCCAGAGGGACGATGACTTTCAAGTAGAGGCGGAGAAATTATACGAGCAGTTCATCCAGCGCGGTTACTCTAACGATGTCCTTGATTCTGCCCTGGATCGAGTAAAATCCGAGGGCGATTCAGGCCGCACTCGAGTGAAACCACCGCGCAAGGACCCTCCTCTCGTCTGTTGCACCACATACACCCCTTTCAGTCATCAGATAAAAGAAATCATCAAGCAGCACTGGCATGTCCTCCAGACTGATACTGTATGCGCTGAACTGTTTCCCCAACCGCCCATGTTCACTCACTCTAGGTCACCCAACCTCAAAGACAAACTTGTCCATTCGGACACGTATGACCACTCCAAGCGCCCGTGCGCACGACTAGATGATACCACTGGTTTTTTCCCCTGTCGTAATTGTACTTCCTGTCATAACATTCAGAAAACTGACCACTTTATCTGTTTTTCCACAGGAAGACGCTACAACATCAGACAATTTATAACATGCAGTTCTGTTAATGTAATTTATCTCCTCAGCTGTCCTTGTGGCCTACAGTATGTGGGATGCACGCGCAGGCAGCTGAGAGTGCGTCTTAACGAGCACCGGAGCGCTATTAACAGAGGGGACCCCAAATCGCCGGTTGCGAGACATTTTAATGAAGCAAAACACTCGGCCAGTGACCTCAAGTCTGTTGGCATCGACAGAGTTTTACCTAACCGCAGGAGCGGTTGTACTAACCAGTCACTCCTGAGATGCGAGGCTAGGTGGATCTTCTACTTGAAAACGTTAATACCTAATGGACTTAATGATGACTTTGATTTAGCATGTTTCCTATAATGAATAATTTCTGCGGTATTTTGTCCAATGATGATGGTGTTACCATCAGTACTCTTTTTTTCTTTACATTTATTATTAGTACTATTATTATTGTTATTATTTTCATTGTTGTTCAGCATTACCCCTTTTCAATTTTTTATTTTATTTTGTGTTTTGTTTCCTTATACTCTCCCCCTTATAGTAGGCCATGACTGCATTTTGCCGGTTACCTATGACAGGTATCTATTGGTAGGATGTCTCCATCCACCTGTCCATCAACTTGTATCCAAGCTAGGTTGAACTACCTGTCTTCCGTGAACGTGGCCTTTACTCTATTTAAGGGCGTGTCTTTATTTTCAATGGTTGCACTGATAATGGTCTGACTGTGACCGAAACGTTTGCACTACACTTGGGCAGCACCTTTTTTGTTTTTCTAATGCAATAAAAAATCAACATTGCATTCGGCAGAACAGTGTGCGAGTTCCCCTTCATTGCTTCGAGACGATTCGAGCCAACACGGCCCCTTCTCTAACGGATTTTAATCCGGGGTGTACTCTCTTTTGTGGGTACATGTTCAAACATTAATGGCTGTATTTTGTTTTTTTCTGAGTGAACAAGAAATTTAAGCGGTTAAATATGTTGTTAAAATAAAATAATATGTTGTGTCGAAGTGAAATTTCTTTAATGCTTTCCTATGAAAAGATATACTCACAAATCTGCAAAAACTGTGAGGAGTGTACTCACTTACGTGATATACTGTATGTCCAATAAGCAAAGCTGATTCTGATTTATTATATTTACATATCTTTACTTTGCTTTTGGTAGCCAAACAAATGTGTGTTAATTCAACACTTAGAGGGTACTCTGGGAGAAAATAACACTCTAGAAGATATTAAATCGAATCGATACTGCTGAATAAACATTGTATTTTTTACTGTGCATTATAAGTAGGGAAACAAAACATTAAGTGATAATAGTAGTTTTCTGTTAAGTTTTTTCTATTTCTACTGTCAATATTTTCAGTGACAACAGCTGAACTGTTTCTTAAAGCGTCAGCCCCTTGTCTAAATTGTCCAGAACTAATCCAAAATAAACATTTGGCATACAGTGCGATGTTATCGCCAACATGCGGCTCTATTTGCCAACAGCAGGAGTATATGAGACTAAAAGGGTTGATATCAGCTGACTACAGCGAGTGTGTCAACATAGCTGTGTGTGTGTGAATCCCCTCCACAGTCCTATGATTTCTTTTTGTTTCTGTGTCGGGTTAGTACCTCTGGTCTGTTTTGTGCAAACACGCCGATGAACTGTTCTGCACCAGCCTTGCATCCTTTCTCAATCAACCCAGATCCAAGGTGCTCTGCACGCGCAATGACCTGCACACATTAAACAGACAAAAACACTGACCATGACCAACTCAGCAGGGAAATGTTTAACAACTCGAATAATTCATCCATGATATACATACGTTATATGTTCTTAACATTGTTTATATTTATACTGCATAGATGTTGCGCTTTTGTACTGAAAGGACACATACCATGTATGTATTCATTTTTATATATTTGTTTAAGCTTTAAAACCAGCACTACACAATAGATAAACTACAAATAAAACAAGTACAGTTACAGAGAAGAAGCGATAACTAAAACCAACCATATATTTCACCACAATTACAAAAAATAGGGAACTAATTGGCTGTATGATAAAGATCCTCCTCCATGTCAGCACGCAACCTTTCCACTCAGCATATTTCACGTCTGTGTGAGTTTCTGCTTGCGGGGGCTTGGTGGTGACAGCCCTGAGCCATAAGTGTGCTGGTGGTGACTGTCTGTCAGAGTGAGAGTGAGAAGGAGGAAGTGGCCCGTGCTCTATACGTTCCATACGGTGAGTGGAATCACGGCATGCTTTGTCATCCGCTCTTTGGCTGAATGTGGAACAATAACGACCACAACACTCAACACACTGCCTCAACACACAGCTTACACAGTTCTTGTAGCCGTTTGGTGCTGGTGATGCAGCGCACTACTCACTGCTACTAAAGTACCTCATAACAACATTCCTATGACATTTCTGAGAGTCTGAAGTGACAGATTATGATTATTTGGTCATTAAGTTACATACAGCTTTTTCTACATACATTTTTTTTACAAACCATCAGGCAGAGGTTTTATTACTACTGCTGCAAGAGCAAGACACTTGTTTACATACCCTCCCCGTCTATAAATAAATCTGAATGATTCAAGTCAGTGAACTTCCTTTGTGTTAGCCTGTGTTGTTGACTTCTTGCTTGACACGACCAACAAAAACAACCGTGTCACGCAAGAGTTTACAACTTTATTTCCAAGGACTTGATACAAGTGTTTGTGGCCATGTTCTGAGCTTACCTCTTTATAAGAGAGCCACTTATAGGGCTGGTTGGGTAACCGTGAGCCTAAACAGGGTCCATCACCTGTGGAGGTAGAATAAAGAAAATCATAGAATATGGTGACTAAAGCCCTGATAAAGACCTTTTGTTTATTCTGGCTCTGGACTGTCAGGAATAACCTAATCTTATTGCAAATAAAATATTTGTATTTGCAATGGTAATAAGTACAATGAAATACACACAAAAATACATTAATACAATTAGGATAAAAGAGATTAGGGAAAATACTCAAAAAACCTCACACACCCACACATCCGCATACTGTACCCTAACCACACCCACATACCCAAGTACACACAAACATCTCATGACATATATCAGAAAAAAAGATGACTGTCAACAGCATCAGTATCTGGATCTGCCAGTCTGTCTTGCTAGGACACATATGAATGAATGAACAGGGGAAGACAATTCCCTAGAAGGTGCTTGCTTTTTTCATTATCTTTACATTTGTCGGTGTTAGTGTTCTCAACGGTGGCTCAAGTTCCCCCCAAGGGCCGTTGAGGAGGATAGAGCTGAGAGGGGACGGTGGGGTGGGGGGCGTTGGGAGGGTTATGATGAGGTCCAGAGGGTGTTTATTCAAAAAAGGTTAAAGACCATGTCTATGTTGAGATAAATCCACGCCCAATATGAACAGGGGAATTTCCTGAGGTGGCGTTGTGTGCCTGAGTTACTCACCAGCTATGTGAAGACCCCGGCGGAAAACCTCATACAGGGTCTTGGCATCTTCGTGGTAGTGGGTCAGAAGCTTTGGACTGTCTCCTAGCATGGATCTGCGTGAGCCATCCTCCAACTACAACAGAAACAGAAAAATGTGAAAGGGTTACACTGAGCAGAAAGCAAGAAATAATTTATATGTGCCTGAAATAATAAGAAAAAGTCATAATACAGAAATACAAAATAATAGTAATAAATTATTCGTATTCTTCTTATCATGATTACAATAACATGTTTCACACAAGATGCTTCTCGAAGTGTTTCAGTAGTTCGCCAGGGACACATACTCTAAAGCAGACATTTTTACAATGTTTACAGGATGGCATTTATTTCAATGCAATGACGCCTAAGCCCACAATGTTGATGTGGGCTTTGAGCTCAGTGCTCACAAGGGTCAATTTACCAACTGTTTCAACGCTTTATGATTTTCTATTAGTAAATTATAAATTGGGTCTACTGTAATTTTAGGCCCCATGACAC